>NC_045767.1:123151717-123454747 GCF_008692025.1 Phocoena sinus | reverse complement strand
GACATGATAAATGTATGTTTACAATTGTCTATTTTAATAAAGAAACTTTAGATTTTGTTTCCATTTCTTTAAAAAGACAGTCTATACTTACCTGGCCCATCATTCATTTTGTCCAGGCACCGACGAGTTGTGCTAAGAAACGAGGCATGTTTTATTCTAGCCACCAAACTACGAGGTGGCATGTATTTATGCTGAACTTGAGACATCTCATATGATTTTTGAACATCATAGGTGCCTGGTGCTGGAACATCCTGAAACAAATTTCAATGGACTAGCATAAACATATAGAGAATTTCCAAAAAGATATAGCATATGTCACACTAAGCAATGAAAATAGAAAATATGAAAATTTTCTTTAATTAACCATTAAAAATAGAAATTTAAAAGAGTATCCCTAAATCTATGCCCTCCTTAAATTAACTTGTAAAAATTTAAGATAAAATAAACAGAATTATGAAGTATAGGTTCACATTCGTAAAAAAAAATAGCCTTCATAACATAGATCAAACTCTAATTTTCAAATTTCATAATGAAAATCAAATTTTATACAGAAATGAGAGCAGTGATTACTTGTTTTCTTAAGCAGCAAAACTATTCCTGCTTAACTGTCCTATGTGAGCACACCTTACTTATTCTACAAATGAGACTGCTTATTTCATTTTAATAGATTTCAATTAAGTTAAAAGGCTTCCCCTTTCATCACTTATGGCTCTTTACGTGCTCTACAGTTATATTAACATTTTTAATCAACATAAACCACACGGATATTAATAACAATAATAATTCTAAACTAAATTAAATAAAAAATATCATATATTTGTTGCACAATTAATGCCTGGAAACCATTAGCTAATTACCTCAATGGAAACTTATAAAACTCATTTTCTTCAAATTATTTTAAAACATAACGTATTATATATATAACAAATCTGTTCATCTGTGTTATGTATAAAGACCAAACTTTTTAAGTTTTAATGATTTTCTGGCAGGCAGGAGACTTGTATTGTGGCTAAGGTTAGAGACTCTAGCACTAGACTTCTTTGGTTCCACATATCTGCTCCTTACTTGCTGTGGGACCCTAAGAGAGCTGCTTAACCTCTGTGATCCCCAGTGTCCTCATCTGTAAGTGGGGAAACTATAAAATTTATATCATATGTCATTGGGTTGCTGTGAGGATTAAATGAGTTAAAACAAGTAAAATACTTAGATTAGTTCCTGATTCTACAAAAGGGTTAGCTAATCTTACTATTCTACAAAAGCTAATTTCAACGTAAAAAACAAGACTGAACAATCAGGGTCTAGACCAACAGAGAAGAATTTTAATGTTTCAAATAATTCAAACAAATTTGGATACTGAGAAAGCAAACTTTTGAAGTCCATCTAGGAGCCATACTTTATAAAACATACTTTCTCTTGTTCCTTATATCCCTATTATCACCCTCAAGCACAAGCCAACAACATTATCTCCCACTTCCAAAGAATCACTAAATACAGTAAAAGTACTGATCATGACTAGCAGAGGAGATTCTTACATGAAACCCCATATTTCTGGTTTAAGTACTGTGTCAAACACAAATGCCACAATCTATAAGTCAATTAAGAAACGTCAACAGCTGTTTGCTTCTTGTCTGCATTAGGAGTACATTTAGTAAAGGTAGGCGGAGGATAAGCAATAGAAGCAATAGCTCCAAAGATGACTTTTGGATCTTTCGGGGCTGCTTCTGTGGTATGTGAAAGGAAAGTAGAAGAGAGTGCAAAGGCACAAAGAAATCATGAGTACAATGTACTCCGAGTATTTAGGAAAGCTTTACAAAGATCTTGATTATCCCTACTATGCATTTTCATTTTCTTATCAGAAGCTGTTATTGTTCTTGCTTCCCTTAGCACCCTGCCTGGAGTCACCACCTAGTCCCTCTTCCAGTTCCTAGCCTAGATATGACTGACGGGTTTGGCTGCTACCACATAGGAACCTTTTTTTTTTTTTTTTAATGCCTCGAAGAAAAAGTAAGTAACTGCACAAGCGATCAGTTTTCTTCAACAATAGTGTGTTCCCCTCTAGAAAACTTCGTCAAACTAGCTACCCTAAATTTCATTAGATTCACTGGCTCCTCTACCAAGTGAAAATATACTACCCTCATCATGACCACATCTTTTTATAGCATTTTTATGCTTCTCTGAAAACTTATTCCCTACCTGTGTCCTTTACTGATGTTTCTAGGCTCTTCTTACTCATCTTCAACTCTCATTTTATCTGACCAAGAGATTAATATGTCAAATAAATTTTCTAGGCATTAATTAATTCCTAGGATTAGTAAGACAAATCTGAAACCCTGTTTAAAAGCAATAACTTAAACAATACCTATATATAGTACTTTACACACCATTTCAGGGAAAAATAGTATGTATAGATAAGATCATCAAATTTCTGTTGGTGATTCTTTGTACATCACAGAGAAGGCACATGATGAGTGGATATAATAGACATTTCTCATCCTTTTTTTTAAACCCAGTACTTGAATCCTGTTCCTGTGTTTGGGAAATTCCACATGCTTTGCAGCAAAATCTGAGTCCCAGCATAAAAGCCAAAATTACCTGAGTCTTATCTTCCTGGTCTAACTTTAAAAACCTAAGACATGAATCTAGGTCACAGGCTCAAATGCCAGCCTTTCAACTGGCAGCCAGTTATTCAAAAAGACACAGAACATTAAAAATTCCATTTTAGATTTATTTAATTTATTTTTTAGTTTAAAGAAGCTGAATTAAAAAAAAAATTCTATTCTAGTGATGGCACTCATAGAGCTAGCAGTTATGTTCCCAGAGGCAAGAGTGGGAGGACAACCTGAAAGAGCAATTAGAGACTGAGGGAAAATGCCATAAAATGATGAAATAAAACCTATGTCTCAATGCAAATTAAAGTCTAAGGTGTCTTGACCTCTTCATCTGGAAAACCAGGGCCCTACCTAAAAATGACATAAATAATCATAGAATTAAAATAATTGATGTATGTGAAATTCTTAGAATGGTATCTATAAAAAATTAATAAACAAAAACCTCAATTAAATATAGTCAGAAGATCAGGAGGGAGAGCTCTCAAACCATGGGACAACAGCAGAGCCCAACAGGAAGAAGAAAGACCCTCTTCTTTCCTGGCAAGGACTCAGCCAACGAAATGCCATGGACTCTGTTTTCTATAGCCCTCCTAACTTCCCTTTTCCTTTCTGTAAAAGTGTTCTCCTTCCCTTGCCCTGCAGGGAGTTGCACATGGCTCACCATGGTTGGAGACACCAAACTGCAATTCTCTGCTGATCTCAGATAAACTCATCTTAGCTGGAGAAATACCTGGCAGTCTATTTGTTTAGATCAACATACCTGATACATGCACTAGTATTTGCTTTCATTGCCATTATCATCATTATTAGCATTATTATTTCTATTAGTTGTGGGACTACATGAAACCCTCAGTGATATCTCCCTTTCCTGCAGAAAGATACCAACAGGATATTTGAAAGCAAAGCTCCTAGTATTTTAAGCCCCAAACAAACAAACAACAACAACAAAATCCAAAGTAGTTAAGTTGCTGGGAATCACATGAAGACAGTGAATCAGGCAGTAAAAGAAAAAAAAAATCACTGGTGGCAACCAACTTCAAAGGAAGGCAGGTCACCCTGTTTGTATTTTGGAAAAACCTTTTCCCATACTTCGTGGTTTTATTTAACCATGTTAAGTTGAGTTGAAGCCCATGCACAATTCCCAATGCCCGGAACCCTTATATTAACCACTTAAAATCCAAGCCTAACTGACCTGGAGACCCAAAGACCAGCTCCTCATTTCAAAAATTTCAGTATTTTTCCCATCCCTGTTCCCTGCCATTTTGACATATGAAATTCCATATACTCTCTAACCTTGGACATATTAAACTGCATGCATGCTCTTATCTTCCAAAACTCTAATTACCAAACATCAACAATTAAACCCCCCAGGCCTAGCAAGAAATGGAGCATTTGATCACTGAGTTGTCTCCCAAGATGTATGCACAATGCAAATAAAGACTGAACTCAAGTTTTAGCCTCAAAATACATTTTCCTTTTACCATGCTATGGTAAAGGACTTGGGGATGTTTTTACTTCACATTTCATTTTTTAATGATACTTTCACTGGATACAGAATTCTTGGTTGACTTGCTTTTCCCTCAGCATTATGAATATGTCATTTCACTGATTTTTGGCCTCCATTACATTTTTTTTTTTTTTAAGAGTATTTTTTTTTTTTTTTTTGGTTGCGTCCGGTCTTAGCTGCGGCATGCGGGATCTTCGTTGAGGCAAGCGGGCTCTTTGCTGCAGTGTGCCGGCTTCTCTCTAGTTGTGGCGTGCAGGTTTTCTCTTCTCTAGTTGTGGCATGTGGGCTGCAGGGCGCCTGGGCTCTGTAGTTGTGGTGCGCAGGTTCCAGAGTGCGTGGGCTCTGTAGTTTGTGGCACACAGGCTCTCAAGTTGAGGCACGTGAGCTCAGTAGTTGTGGCATGCAGGCTTAGTTGCCCTGTGGCATGTGGGATCTTAGTTCCCCAGCCGGGGATCGAACCCATGTCCCCCGCATTGTAAGGCAGATTCTTTATTACTGGACCACCGGGGAAGTTCCAGCCTCCATTTTTTCTGATGACAAGTTCATGATCACATTATTTCCACTGTATGTAATAAATTGTTTTTCACTTTCAAGATGTTTTCTTTGTTTTGGTTTTCAGTAGTTTGACTATGGTATGTCTAAGAGTGTTAGACATCTTTATGTTATTACTTAGCAGTTCACTGAACTTCCTGGATTTATATATTCATGTTTTTCATTAATTTTGGAAAGTTTTCAGCTATCTTTTCTTCAAATGTTTTTTCTGCCCCTTTCTTTCTCACCTCCCCTTCTGAGACTATCATTACATATATGTTGGAATATGTGACACTGACCCAAAGGTCTCTGAAACTGTTCATTTTGTCAATCTTTTTTTCTTCAGATTTAATGGTTTCTATCGAGCTATTATTTAGTTCACTGATTCTGTCTTCTGTCATCTCAAATCTGCTATTGAGTCCAGCTGGTGAATTTTTCATTTGCATTATTGTACTTTATAATTTTAGAATTCTGTTTTAGTTCTTTTGCTTGCTTGCCTGCTTGTTTCTATTTCTTTATTGAGATTCCCTATTGTCTAACTCAGTATATTTTACTTCAGTTATTTAAACATAAGTTCCCTTGATTCTTTGAATATATTTATGATGGCTGCTTTGAAATCTTCATCTGTTTGATACAATGTCTAATCTTACCAGAGTAGGTTTCTCATACTCCCCCTGAGTATGAAATATACTTACCTGATATTTGCATATCGAATGAGTTTTGGTTGAAAAATAGACATTTTAGATAATATATTAACTCTGGATTATATTTTCCTTTAGTAAGGACTGTTGTCCATGTTGTCTTGAGTTTTCAAATTTATTAAGAAAAAATATTGTCTGTTTATTGCTTCAAGAATCTGCAGAAATGTCCTTCTTTACATTTTTGATATTTGTTATTTTTGCCATTTCTCATTTTTTTCTTGATCAGTAACATCGCAAGGTGGTCAACTCTATTCTGTCTTTTAAAGCTAGATCTATACAGATAAATAAAATAGAATAGATTTTTATTTTTGAACTTGTTTCTCCCTGTAGTTTTGTCAATATTTGCTGTATATATTTGTGGAGCTGTGCATAAAAATTTTTAATTATCATATTATGGTAAATTTAATTTTTAAAAATATTAAGTGAGAGTGACTGTTTATTTCTAAATCCCATTTTGTCTTAACATGTTTTATTTGTAATTAAAGTAGCTATTCCAGCATTTCCACCGATGAGTAGGTATTGATAAATCATTTTTACTTTTCAAAAATGGTAAAATGTTAAAATCATAATTTCAAAGATATAAGAGATCTGTGAAAGCAAAGAGGATTTTATGTACTAAATTCAAAAATGGGGAAAGCCCTTCTAATGTGAGTTTACACTGAAAGCGGCTTTCTTCTATATGGTCATTTAGCAAGTCAGGGTAAGAGCTAAAGATTAGGTTCTTCATAGGCGGACAGATTATTCTAAGGAAAAGAAGAACTAGTGGAACTTTCAAAGGGCACACAGTCTATCATAAGGGACTGAAGACTAGGGGAGACCAAATTCATTACTGGTTCTTTATGATGGACTATTTGTTGTGTGCTAGAACAGGCAAAAGAACAGAAGTCTGGGTTGAAGAGACAGAATAAAATTTGCAGTCTTCTGGTGCTTAGGAGCTAAAGTCACACTAGAACAAGGGCTGGCAACAGAGTACAAGCCTCTTTCTCAAGATATTTGCCAAGTTTTGAACCCGAATGGCATAGGAAGCTAAAGAGTAAGATGAAAATTTGTAAAGGGTAGGACTTCCAGGGAGAAAAAAAAGAGAACCTCAGGCACTCAACCAAAAACTCAGAAGGGCAACATGAAGAAGTTGCAGAGCCACAAAGGCAGAGTGGAATCTCAGTCTTCCTGTGCTTAGGAGACAAACTCTCACCAGCAGGACGAGTCCATAGCGATATACAGCAGGTCTAATAATAATAGCTATGTGAGAGAAATTCATATACTTTACGAGAGTTAACATCCTAGGCAATTAAACCAGAACTACTTCTTACAAGAAATAACTGTTCTTCCATTTCTGCTTCCAGTAAGCTATATATGTATACACACATAACACACACACACACACACCGCTAGGTAGCATGATTTAGTAAATCATTAACTATGATTTGGGCTAAAATTTATTTATTTGGGGGTAACTTGTTCTAGCTGTTATTTCATAGCTAAGTATATTCTGGTCTAAAATTTTAGTTTAAAATCCCAAATACATAATCATTAAAAAGTCACTTAGAGCTTCTTTTATCATGAAGCTTGTCAAATTAGTGAAGTGACTTAAGAAGACTTGAAGGATATTTTCAATCAAAGCTTCAAATCAAAATCTTTAATCAAATATATATGGTGATAAAAATTACAGGCCATAAATGTAGTGAAGTTTGCCTAAATATGCAGAAAATTTTGATTAAAGCAATTTACCAATATGTTTATCCAAGTTGTTTAATTTTGGATTTATAGAGAAGGCATTTCAGATGATAATCAAATTATCTTTGTTCTGCATATTGCAAATTATAATTACAAACGTGTTACCCTTGCCATTTTTCAGCATTCCTAATATTCATCATTCTAAACATATACCTCTTTAAATATATGACTTAGAAAAGAATGTTACTTTAGAAAGAAAAAGATTTTAATATAGATGTGACATAATGTTAATTGTTAAATGATAGTCAAAAACAGGAAGTATGGATTTCATTTTCTGTATTCTCCCAGCACAGTGAAAAAGACCCTTTATCCTAATGCTGATTTACGAAAGAAACTACAATTGTCAGCTATACCATGATACTTCAAGGCCCAGTAAAGAATAACAAAACCGGCTGATGGACAAAATCATGTAGGCAATAAAAGCATTAATTTCACCTAATTTCTCCAACATAATATTATATAATTCACATTTAAGTCACAAATTTCTAGTTGTTTGCTGTACATTTCCACATCATTATTCTCACGTAGTCTTAAGATAAAACTCATTATCTTCCCTTCCCCAACTACCTAACCATCTATCCTTTCCCACCTGCCTACAATAATTCCTTGTCTATCCAGGCCTGAAAATAGAAAAGCCGGCTCTCACATTTCTTCACCCTTCTCCCCCATATCTAAAAATCAACGCTCTCTTTCTTTTACTACCAAAAAGATCCTGGTAAGTGCTCTAAAATACTACCTGACAACTGTATTAACTGCCTCTTTAAGCTTCAGGTCTCTCAGTCTCAAATCATTGGCATCCCAGTAGCAAATAAGTTATTGTACTGAAACATGACAGACATCTGCTGGAAGCATTCATTGGCTCCTGAGTGTCTATGGGAAAAAATTCAGGAGATTCTCCTTGGTATGCAAAGCCTTTTTAAATTGTGAAGGCAGTTTTACAATTTTAAAGCTCAGTTAAAATGGAACATCGTCCATGAAGCATTCTTGATCACTCTAGCTAGAATTGATATCCTCTAATTTTTAATTCTTCTATTACTTATAGTTTATATAGACACATCAACATATAAAAAGCACATTAAACAAATATACTATATCTACTTGAATATTGCTTTGTCAATATAAGAGCAGAAAGAGAATAAAGCCATCTGATGAGAAGGCAAGGTTTCCGCAGATAGGATTCTATGTACCCTATGTATTTGCAGATTAATTTTTCTTTTATTCTCTCAAATTAAAGAAAACTGACAGTAGCAATACAGGGGCCTAGGGGACCCCCAATAACACTGGGGGTCTAAGCCATTTCATGCTTTCTGTTTTACCATACTTAGATTGTGACCCTCATTCTAATGTTCTCAAGATTTTAGCCATAGCATTCTCATTTTGGAAATGAAGAGAAAGAACAAAGGCAAAAATTGTGTTTAACAGCTGAAACACTTTCCAAGAGGAACTTTCCTAGAAGCCAAACCAGTAACTTTTGCTTTCTTCCCATTAGTTAAAACTGTGTCAAATAACCATTCTGTAGCTATAAGGGAACTTTAAAAAAGTAGTTGTTTTACCTGGAAATGTTGTTCTTCTAAATAAAATTGGGTTCTGTTAGAAAGGAAGAAAAAGAATAAACACGGGGTAGGTAGCTAGTAATCTCAGTCATAATAGCTGCCTTTGAGAGCACTAGAACCATAAAAAAATTAATTCATTTCTAGAATACTATCAGGATATTAGACTATATAAAAAGCTATTTTGACCCATGGCTTATTAACTTTGTTGTCTAATTCTTGCTCATCCTTTGGGTTTCAAAGCTTCCCTGAATCCATTTGTTCTTGCAATAGGCTTTCAGACACACAGCTCTTAACTTTGTACCCATTGTTACATTTGCAGTTAAACAAGTCTTTAATTATTTTTTTAATATCATTCATTCCCATAGAAAGGTAAGTTTCTTGAAAGTTAAGGAAGCATCTGTTTTGTTCATCATTGTATCCTCGATGATGGCAAGTGCCTGGCACACAGTAAGTGATCAATGAACATTTTTTAATCAGTGAGTAGATATATGGGCTAATGAATGAATGAATGAATCTGTCCACCTCGAAGCTTTCCCTCTCATGTGTGGCCTTATCACTGAGTTTCCCCATAAAAGTAGGGCTGACACTATGCCACGAAAGTATTTTCAACCCCTACAGTGCTTAAATTTGCCTCACATAAGCAGTTCTTTATAAAATGTCTGTTGTGTAAAACTGTTCTAGTATACTGCTTTCCCTAAAGATGCTCCGGTTTCTGGCAAAGACAAATGTAATTTATAATCTCAGCAATGATGCAGAAGTATGGATATTTCCATTCAAACTGATCAAGGACTCACTTTCACACAATCATTACAGTGTGTCTCCAGGTAGTTAAATTTGATTGATATTTTATGTGAGATGTATTTCTTTCTCTTTGCTAATATCAAAAAAGTAGACTTTTACTTTTCATGCTTGAGCTTTTCATGATTACCTTTGACACTGGTTTTACAGAAAAAAATGTATATCTCATCAGATTAAAGTAAAACATGTGACTAGAAATGGCCTTTCTCTTCTTGTAAATGCTAATGCTACTGAGTTATGGAAAAAGCATAGATTATTACTAGTTACACTAGCTCTGATTGACAAGATACCACTTTTTCAGTTTTATCAATTCAACAAAAATCCAAAAGTAAATTATTTTATAAGTCGAATGTGAAAGGGAAGAAAGTTAATGTAAATGATTCTTTAAAAAGAACATAATTGCTCCCAGAGCCAGTTGAACAGATTTGGATAAAACACTAAAAATCATCTTGATAAACTTAGAAAACTTACAAGAGGTAAAATCTGAATGTGATTTGTGAAGGAAGTGTAATTTAAATAATAGAGTTGTGAAAATTGTTGATTAACCCTAGAGAAATATCTAAAAGAAAGAGTCCAGAGACTTCCCTGGCGATCCAGTGGTTAAGACTCCACGCTCCCAATGCAGGGGGCATGGGTTTGATCCCTGGTCGGGGAACTGAGATCCCACATGCCGCAGGGCACCGCCAAAAAAAGAAAGAAAGAATCCAATCCATTTGTTATGTTTAAACTTTGTGAAATCATATAACCCTTATTATCATCTACTTATACTCAGTATGGCAAGAATTACCCATTGTATAAAAAAAGGAATCATTTCAAGGTAGTGCTACTGAAATACCTTAGAACTTGAAGTCAGAATTTTTGGGTTGTATTCATAACCTTATTATTAGCTTCAAGAAGGCCCTCAAAGATCTCACCCACTCATGCAAACCCCTCCCACCATAATTCATGCTGAAGGTCATGTTCAGAAATACTTAGCAGGTCACTGTGCAGGAAACATGTCTTTTTCTCTTCTTATGAGATTGGCAGTAGATAAGTCATAGAACTATTCATGTTTGGAAGTTGCCTCCACCATCTATAGTAAACTAAGAGTGGACAGAATGATCCAGGCTGGCTTCCAGTAAGCTATAAATATCTTAGCATCCCATTACCTACTCCAAAAATAACTACGGTCATATCTAGACACAGAAGAGTAAAGATGATGAGAGAGGGGAATAAACTATGAAAAAGATGAAAACAGAGAAGAGAAAGCAAGGTGACTAAGAAAAAGAAGGTACAGAACAAGAAATAAAGATTGTCTAGACACAGAGAGAGAGAGAGAGAGATAAGGAGTTCTGGTAATGTTAACCATACACAAAAATAATATTTTATGACACACCAGCTGTAGATCTCAATGTCAAAAGACAAACTATACATCTGAAATTCTGGAAACCCAATTATTCTCCCCTAATGTTCCTATAAATATCTTTCCTGGTTAATGAAATATATTTTAAATATCCTGTCTTCTTCCAGATCTATGGTGCTTATGTGACACTAAACAATTGTTCAGGTTATCTTATATTTGGTGACAAATTTAGTAGCACATTTCTTAGTAACACTAAATGTTTGTTGATTGAGTAAAGAAACAAAACAAGCAAAATTAAAATTAGATGAAAGGGCTATTAAAGACCAAGGGTCCTACTGCTATTTTCCAGACTCGTGCATATAAAGATTACAGCCATATAAATACATCCAAAATATTATTTAATTTCATGAGGAGTCAAGAAAATGATCATCTAAAATAAAAATGTGAATATCCTTACTTCTTCCTTTCCCTTCTTTTAAAGAATTTGATACACTGTTTCCTCTATAAAGAAAATGCTACTTAAGTGATACTGTTTTTAAATGCTACCCTAACACACAATTGTAAAGCAATTATACTCCAATAAAGATGTTAAATCAATCAATAAATAAATGCTACCTTATCTTACAGCCTAGAAACAAAAATTTACTGAGTCTTTACTAAGCACTGACCTTAGTGTACACCAGTAGTAAAGATTATGGACTCTGAAGCTGTGTTGTCTGAGGTCAAGCCCTGGCTTGTATTTTTGCTAACCATATGACTATGGGTAAATCTTGTGTCAAAATTTCCTCATCCATAAAATAGGTATAAGAACGACTGTTCCCACCTGTTAGTGTTCTTATAAGGATAAATGAGTTAATATACGTGCAATACAGAGTGCCAGGCACATAGGTGAGCACTACTTGAACTTTTAGTAATTATTATATTTCATTATAAATTTTAAGTTCCTAATATCTCACGTATTTAGGTAGCACTTGATTTTTCCCCAAATAACTATTACAAATACTATTTGAAAGTAATATACTTTACAATGTCATAAATAAATTTAATTTTAGAACATGCAGTTAAAAAAAATCAGTGTATCCATTTCACATGACAAAATGTACAAACACTGAAATGGAATTGTAACTTGCTTATGGGTCAAATTTAACAAATATCTATATTAGACATAAAAAAAATAAAACTGCGCAAAACCCTCTACCATTTATTAACATTACTGAGGAAATGTCATGCTAAAATAATATTGTTTTAAGCTTTTCCCATGCATTTTAGGGTGTCACTTATTGAACAATTTTCAGTGTCTTTGTTACAGTTACTGGGAATCTACATTTTAATATATTAAAGAAAATGTAAATTTTCTAGTCCCAGGTTCTAGTTTTGTGAAACACAAATATTTTCAATACCTTAAAGATATGACTACCTTGAGAAGACTAAATTTCTGATTTATAAAATCCATAGTCCATATTAATACCTGTACAATAAAAGAGTAGGTCAACTAAGCACATAAAAAAGCATGTGAAAAAGAAGACAAGTGTAAGAGAAATAAAAGTTTGTGATTTCAGTTTGGAAAAGCATCTGATTATCATCTCTCATAAAGTCACTCCAAATTTTCCAGGGAACTTATGGCATATATAGAAAAGAAAGAAAAATATAATAAAATAAAAGCAAAATGGAATGAATAAAAAAGTCAATAAACCAGAAGAGGAATATGATAACTTAAATCATACGGTCCTGAATAGCAAACAAAAATTGGTAGACAATACTTACTTTGTTTACTTGAAATAAATAATACCAATTCTCATAAACAGAGAAGAGATACTGTATCCTGCCTCCACTGTCTGTTCCTGGCTCAGAGACCTAAAACCTATATCTCACAAACTGTTTGATAATGTATGGCTCATCCTTGATGCAATCTTTGATACAATCAGGTATTGTTTTATTTTCCCTTCCCAATCACTACATTCCTGCATTTTAAATAACATTCTCATTGTAAAAGTTTGAAATATAAAGTAAAAAAGAAAGCCCCTGTCCCACTAACCTGCACAGTCCCACTTGCCAAAGATCACTCCCATAGTATTCTACTGTAGTATTTTAGTCAGCCTTTACTGATGACCACTTAACTTATGTCCACTTTTGCATTGCTACAGTGACATAATAAATAAAAACATGCATATTTTATGTACTTCTATGCAAATGTCTATAAGATAAATTCCTGAAAAACTGAAATGTTAAGCCATGGGATATGTGTAATTTAACTTTTGGTTGAATTTACCAAGTAGCTTCAGAAAGGTTTTATCAATTTAAGCTCTCCCAATAGTGTATGTGTTTCCCCTACCCTTGACAACACTATTATCTTTTTAAAAATCTCCCAACTGAGAAAATATATATCCTTTAAAAAAAATTGTATTTCAGGTGAACTTGAGCATCTTTTCAAGGATCTATTAGATATTTATACCTCATTTTGTAATTGAGTTCTTTATCCTTTTACTTTCTTGTTTTATAAACTCTTGCATATGAAAAAAAAGGCCCGTTGTCTTCCGTGTTTAAAATATTATTCCTAGCTTATAATTTGTCCTTTGTATTTATTTATAGCGTCTGTTTTATGGTTTGGAAATTTTCAGAGCTTTCTTTACTTTCAATAAGGTATTTTGGAGTACTTTTTATTTAGTTTTGCTATAGTAAAGTGTTCAACTTCTTTAAGTTGCATTTACCTGATGCTTCTATTTTATAGTTCCTATTTCATGCTTTGTTCAAAGAGCCCTTTGGAATCAAGGATTATTTTTTAATCCAAATTTTTCTTCAATTTAACATTTAAATCTTTAACAAAAATTTTGCTTTATAGGAAAAGTAACCAACTTGAGTTCCTATAACTATTTGAAACTTGTCCCTCTCAAGTTATACAAGTAACCAATAGACAATAGAGAAACCAGCCAATGAACATGGCATTTGTAGGAACAACCATCATAAAAGCAAAACATTATAGTCAGGGATAGAGAGAAAATATTCTGTTAGTAGTGCTTAGAACTGTAGTTCTCAAGGAACTCCAATGGTTCAAAGTACTTTAAAAAAAATAGGCTGGGGAGGGCAAGGGATGGTAGGAATTTAATCTGGCAGAGTTGCTCTAGATAAATGCCTACTAGTCATTGAAAAGTGATCAATAAATATATAAATCAACTTGAATGACAGTGGTAGCTTAGATGATCAACCATAACTCAATTCCATAGTAAGCAGGGTTAAAAGAAAGTCACAAACCCTAAATGTTGATGTATAGTGGGTTTAGATTGTTTTTTCCTTTTTTGAGATGTTTAAAATGTATGGCAGCATGTGAGATTGACAGGACAGGATGGTAAGTGTGAAAGTCTTATTCTGTTATTCTCTGTTCTTTTCCATAGGTTTGAAATATGTCCTAAACCAAAGATTTAAAATGGTGTATGGAGAGACCCTCCAGATGGCAGAGAAGTAAGACGTGGAGATCACCTTCTTCCCCACAAATACATCAAAACTACATCTACATGTGGAACAACTCCTACAGAACGCCTACTGAACTCTGGCAGAAAATCTCAGACTTCCCAAAAGGCAAGAAACTCCCCCACGTACCTGGGTAGGGCAAAAGAAAAAACGAAAAATACAGACAAAAGAATAGGGATGGGACCTGCACCTCGGGGAGGGAGCTGTGAACGAGGAAAAGTTTCCACACACTAGGAAGCTCCTTCACTGGCGGAGACGGGGGTGGTGGGGGGGAAGCTTTGGAGACACAGAGGAGAGCGGAGCAACAGGGGTGCGGAGGGCAAAGCAGAGAGATTCCCGCACAGAGGATCGGTGCTGACCAGCACTCACCAGCCTGAGAGGCTTGTCTGCTCACCCGCTGGGGGTTGGGGGGGGCTGGGAGCTGAGGCTCGGGTCTTCGGAGTTCAGATCCCAGGGAGAGGACTGGGGCTGGCTGCGTGAACACAGCCTGAAGGGGGCTAGTGTGCCAGAGCTAGCCAGGAGGGAGTCCGGGAAAATGTCTGGACCTGCCTAAAAGGCAAGAGACCATTGTATCAGGGTGCACGAGGAGAAGGGATTCAGAGAACTGCCTAAATAAGCTCCAGAAATGGGCGCGAGTCACAGATATCAGCACAGACCCCAGATACGTGCATGAAATGCTAAAGCTGCTGCTGCAGCCACCAAGAAGCCTGTGTGCAAGCACAGGTCACTATCCACACCTCCCCTCCCAGAAGCCTGTGCAGCCTGCCACTGCCAGGGTCCAGTGATCCAGGGACAACTTCCCTGGGAGAACACACGGCATGCCTCAGGCTGGTGCAACATCATGCCGGCCTCTGCCACAACAGGCTTGCCCTGCATTCCATATGCCTCCCTCGCCCCGGCCTGAGTGAGCCAGAGCCCCCGAATCAGCGGCTCCTTTAACCCCGTCCTGTCTGACTGGGGAACAGACACCCTCAGGTGTCCTACACGCAGAGGTGGGGCCGAATCCAAAGCTGAACCCCAGGAGCTGTGCGAACAAAGAATAGAAAGGGAAATCTCTCCCAGTAGCCTCAGGAGCAGGAGATTAAATCTCCACAATCAACTTGATGTAGCCTGTATCTCTGGAATACCTGAATAGACAACGAATCACCCCAAAACTGAGGCAGTGGACATTGGGAGCAACTGTAGACATGGGGGTTGCTTTCTGCATCTAATTTGTTTCTGGTTTATCTTACTTTTTATAGTTTAGAGTTTATTAGTATATAGTATTTATCTTAGTATTTAGAGTTTATTATTATTAGCAGATATGTTTATTGAACTGGTTACTCTCTTCCTTTTTTTCTTATATATAGATATATATTTTTTCCTTTTTCCCTTTTTGTGAGTGTGTATGTGTATGCTTCCTTGTGTGATTTTGTCTGTATAGCTTTGCTTTTACCATTGGTCCTAGGTTGCTGTCTGTATTTTTTATTTTTATTTTAGTAGAGTTTTTAGTGCTTGTTACCATTGGTAAATGTGTTTTTTGGTTTGGTTGCTCACTTCTTTCTTTCTTCTTATTACTTTTTAAATTTTTATATTTTTAATAATTTCTTTAAATTTTTTATTTTAATAACTTTTTATTTATTTTTCTTGCTTGCTTGCTTTTTTCCCCCTTTTCTTCTGAACCATGTGGCTGCCAGGGTCTTGGTGCTATGGCCAGGTCTCAGGCATGAGCATCTGAGGTGGGAGAGCCAAGTTCAGGACATTGGTCCACCAGAGACCTCCTGGCTCCACGTAATATCAAACGGCAAAAGCTCTCCCAGAGATCTCCATCTCAACACTAAGACCCAGCTCCACTCAATGACCAGCAGGCTACAATGCTGGACACCCTATGCCAAACAACTAGCAAAATAGGAACACAACTCCACCCATTAGCACAGAGGGTGCCTAAAATCATACTAAGTTCACAGACACACCAAAACACACCACCAGACGTGGTCCTGCCCACCAGAAGACAAGATCCAGCCTCATCCACCACAACACAGGCACCAGTCCCCTCCACGAGGAAGCCTACACAACTCACGGAACCAACCTTACCCACTGGTTGCAGACACCAAAAACAACTGGAACTACGAACCTGCAGCCTGCAAAAAGGAGACCCCAAACACAGTAAGTGAAGCAAAATGAGAAGACACAGAAATACGTAGCAAATGAAGGAGCAAGGTTAAAACCCACCAAACCAAACAAATGAAGAGGAAATAGGCAGTCTACCTGAAAAAGGATTCAGAGTAATTATAGTAAAAATAATCCAAAATCTTGGAAATAGAGTGGAGAAAATAAAAGAAACGTTTAACAAGGACCTAGAAGAACTAAAGCGCAAACAATGATGAACAACACAATAAATGAAATTAAAATTCTCCAGAAGGAATCAATAGCAGAATAACTGCAGCAGAAGAATGGATAAATGACCTGGAAGATAAAATAGTTCAAATAACTACCACAGAGCAGAATAAAGAAAAAAGAATGAAAAGAATTGAAGACAGTCTCAGAGAACAGCAGGACAATGTTAAATGTACCAACATTCGAATTATAGGGGTCCCAGAAAAAGAAGAGAAAAAGAAAGGGGCTGAGATAACATTTGAAGAGATTATACTTGAAAATTTCCCTAATATGGGAAAGGAAAGAGTCAATCAACTCCAGGAAATGCAGAGTCCCATACAGGATAAATCCAAGGAGAAACACAGCAAGACACATATTAATCAAACTACCAAAAATTAAATGCAAACAAAAAATATTAAAATCAGCAAAGGAAAAGCAACAAATAATATACAAGGGAATCCCCAAAAGGTAAACAGCTGATCTTTCAGCAGAAACTGCAAGCCAGAAGGGAGTGGCAGGACATATTTAAATTGATGAAAGAGAAAAACCTACGACCAAGATTACTCAAACCAGCAAGGTTCTCATTCAGATTCGACAGAGAAATTAAAACCTTTACAGACAAGAAAAAGCTAAGAGAATTCAGCATGACCAAACCAGCTTTACAACAAATGCTAAAGGAACTTCTCTAGGCAGGAAACACAGGAGAAGGAAGAGACCTACAACAACAAAACCAAAACAATTGAGAAAATGGTAATAGGAACATAAATATCCATAACTACCTTAAATGTAAATGGGTTAAATGCTCCAACCAAAAGACACAGACTGGCTGAATGGATACGAAAACAAAACCTGTATATATGTTGCCTACAAGAGACCAGGGGATGGAAAAAGATATTCCATGCAAATGGAAATCAAAAGGAATCTGGAGTAGAAATTCTCATATCAGACAAAACAGACTTAAATATAAAGATTATTATAAGAGACAAAGAAGAACACTACAGAGTGATCAAGGGATCAATCCAAGAAGATATAACAGTTGTAAATATTTATGCACCCAACATAGGAGCGTCTCAATACATAAGGCAAATGCTAAAAGCCATAAAAGGGGAAATCGACAGTACCACAATCAGAGTAGAGACTTTAACACCCCACTTTCAATTATGGACAGATCATCCAAAATGAAAACAAATAAGGAAACACAAGCTTTAAATGATACATTAAACGAGTTGGACTTAATTGGTATTCATCGGACATTCCATCCCAAAACAGCAGAATACACTTTCCTCTCAAATGCTCATAGAAGATTCTTCAGGATAGATCATATCGTGGGTGACAAATGAAGCCTTGGTAAATTTAAGAAAATTGAAATAATATCACATATCTTTTCCTACCACTACACAATGAGACTAGATATCGATTACAGGGAAAAAAACCTGGAAAAAATACAAACACATGGAGGCTAAGCAATACACTACTTACTAAGCAAGAGATCACTGAAGAAATCAAAGAGGAAAACAAAAAATACCTAGAAGCAAATGACAATGAAAACACGATGACCCAAAACCTATGCGATGCAGCAAAAGCAGGTCTAAGAGGGAAGTTTATAGCAATACAGTCTTACCTCAAGAAACAAGAAACATCTCAAATAAACAACATAACCTTACACCTAAAGCAACTGGAGAAAGAAGAAAAAAAACTGCAAGTTAGCAGAAGGAAAAATCATAAAGATCAGATCAGAAATAAATGAAAAAAGAAATGAAGGGAACAATAAAAAAGACCAATAAAACTAAAAGCTGGTTCTTTGAGAAGATAAACAAAAGTGATAAACCATTAGCCACACTCATCAAGAAAAAAAGGAGAAGACTCAAATCAATAGAATTACAAATGAAAAAGGAGAAGTAACAACTGACACTGCAGAAATACAAAGGATCATGAGAGACTATGACAAGCAACTATACGCCAGTAAAATGGGCAAACTAGAAAAATGGAAAATTCTTAGAAAAGCACAACCTTCCAAGACTGAACCAGAAAGAAATAGAAAAAAAACAGACCAATCACAAGCACTGAAATTGAGACTATGATTAAAAAAATCTTCCAACAAAAAAACCCCCAGGACCAGATGGCTTCACAGGCGAATCCTATCAAACATTTAGAGAAGAGCTAACACCTATCCTTCTCAAACTCTTCGAAAATACAAAAGGGAGGAACACTCCCAAACTCAGTCTACGAGGCCACCATCACCCTGATACTAAAACCAGACAAAGATGTCACAAAGAAAGAAAACTACAGGCCAATATCACTGATGAACATAGATGCAAAAATCCTCAACAAAATACTAGTAAATAGACTCCAACAGCACATTAAAATGATCATACACCATGATCAAGTGGGGCTTGTCCCACCTGATAAGGTGCAAGGATTCTTCAATATACACAAATCAATCAATGTGATAAACCATTTTAACAACTTGAAGGAGAAAAACCATGTAATCATCTCATTAGATGCAGAAAAAGCTTTTGACACAATTCAACACCCATATATGATAAAAACCCTCCAGAAGGTAGGCATAGAGGGAACTTACCTCGACATAATAAAGGCCATATATGACAATTCCACAGACAACATTGTTCTCATGGTGAAAAACTGAAACCATTTCCTCTAAAAACAGAAACAAGATTGTCCATTCTCGCCGTTATTATTCAACATAGTTTTGGAACTTTTATCCACAGCAATCAGAAAAGAAAAAGAAATAAAAGGAATCCAAATGGGAAAAGAAGAAGCATAGCTGTCACTGTTTGCAGATGACATGATACTATGCATAGAGACTCCTAAAGATGCTAAAAGAAAACTACTAGAGCTAATCAATGAATTGGTAAAGTAGCAGATTACAAAATTAATCCACAGAAATCTCTTGCATTTCTATACATTACTGATGAAAAATCTAAAAGAGAAATTAAAAAAAACACTCCCATTTACCAT
The DNA here is from genome assembly GCF_008692025.1 of Phocoena sinus. Classification (NCBI taxonomy): domain Eukaryota; kingdom Metazoa; phylum Chordata; class Mammalia; order Artiodactyla; family Phocoenidae; genus Phocoena; species Phocoena sinus. The sequence continues at coordinate 123,435,173 of NC_045767.1, read as the reverse complement.
TGCAACAAAAAGAATAAAATTACTAGGAATAAACCTACCTAAGGAGATAAAAGACCTGTATGCAGAAAACTATAAGACACTGCTGAAAGAAATTAAAGATGATACAAACAGATGGAGAGATGTACCATGTTCTTGGATTGGAAGAATCAACACTGTGAAAATAGCTATACTACCCAAAAGCAATCTACAGATTCAATGCAATCCCTATCAAACTACCAACAGCATTTTTCACAGAACTAAAACAAAAATTTCACAATTTGTATGGAAACACAAAAGACCCCGCATAGCCAAAGCAATCTGGAGAAAGAAAAATGAAGCTGGAGGAATCAGGCTCCCTGACTTCAAACTACACTACAAAGCTACAGTACGGTACTGGCACAAAAACAGAAATATAGATAAATGGAAGAGGATAGAAAGCCCAGAGATAAACCCATGCACATATAGCCACTTTATATATGATAAAGGAGGCAAGGATATATAATGGACAAAAGACAGCCTCTTCAATAAGTGGTGCTGGGAAAACTAGACAGCTACATGTAAAAGAATGAAATTAGAACACTACCTAACACCATACGCAAAAAGAAACTCAAAATGGATTAAAGACCTAAATGTAAGACGAGACACTATAAAACTCTTAGAGGAAAACAGAGGCAGAATGCTCTATGACATAAATCATAGCAAGATCTTTTTTGCCCCACCTCTGAGAGAAATGGAAATAAAAACAAAAATTAAAAAATGGACCTAATGAAACTTATAACCTTTTGCACAGCAAAGGAAAACATAAACAAGACAAAAGGGCATTCTCAGAATGGGAGAAAATATTTGCAAATGAAGCAACTGGTAAAGGATTAATCTGCAAAATTTACAAGCAGCTCATGCAGCTCAATAAGAAATAAACAAACAACCAAATCCAAAAATGGGCAGAAGGCCTAAACAGACATTTCTCCAAAGAAGATATACAGATTGCCAACAAACACATGAAAGGATGCTCAACATCACTAATCATTAAAGAAATGCAAATCAAAACTACAGTGAGGTATCACCTCACACCAGTCAGAATGGCCATCATAAAAAATCTACAAACAATAAATGCTGGAGAGGGTGTGGAGAAAAGGGAACCCTCTTTGCACTGTTGGTGGGAATGTAAATTGATACAGCCACTATGGAGAACAGTATGGAGGTTCCTTAGAAAACTAAAAACAGAACTACCATATGACCCAGCATTCCCACTATTGGCCATATACCCTGGAAAACCATAATTCAAATAGAGTCATGTACCACAATGCTCACTGCAGCTCTATTTACAATAGCCAGGAGATAGAAGCAACCTAAGTGTCCAGTGACAGATGAATGGATATAAAAAGATGTGGCACATATATACAATGGAATATTACTCCATCATAAAAAGAAACGACATTGAGTTATTTGTAGTGAGGTGGATGGACCTGGAGTCTGTCACACAGAGTGAAGTAAGTCAGAAAGAGAAAAAGAAATACCATATGCTAACACATATATATGGAATCTAAAAAAAAAAAAAAAAAATTGTTCTGAAGAACCTAGGGGCAGGAGAGGAATAAAGACGCAGACGTAGAGAATGGACTTGAGGACATGGGGAGGGGGAAGGGTAATCTGGGACAAAGTGAGAGAGTGGCGTGGACTTATATATATATACTACCAAATGTAAAATAGCTAGCTAGTGGGAAGCAGCCACATAGCACAGGTAGATCAGCTCAGTGCTTTTTGACCACCTATAGTGGTGGGATAGGGAGGGTGGTAGGGAGACGCAAGAGAGTGGAGATATGGGGATATATGTATATGTATAGCGGATTCTCTTTGTTATAAAGCAGAAACTAACACACCATTGTAAAACAATTATAGTCCAATTAAGATGTTAAAATTAATTAGTTAATTAAGTAAAATGTTGTGTGGAAAAAATATAACAGGAACTAATATAAATGTTTTTCAAGAACAGCGTCCTATAATTGGAAAAAAAAAAAACCTAACAGCATAAATTCAAATGAAAGATGTATAAATGATAAATCAGAAATGTATAAATAAAAATGTAAGACTTTTACTTGCAAAGAGTATTGCAAAAATATTTAAAGATAAACAACAAATTCCAACTAGCAATTAACTACTAGCAGTGGTATAGTTGTTGTTGTCTATGGGTTCTTATCTGGTATACATAAGTACCTCCTAGGAAGTAGTAAGAAAATACATTCTACAATAGAAAATGGGAAATAATATGATTGGCTGACTTTCATACAAACAAATAACATTAGCCAGAAACAAAAATCAATGATTAATTATCAAAATGATGAAAACTGAATATTTACTTGGAATCAATCCTGAGCTCCCCTTCTCCCAAGGATATACCGAATGTACAGCTCCACATTGAACAATTCCTTCTGATCCCTCAGCTAGATTTAGAAACTAGCCGAGTGACCCTTACAGATCAGACAAATGAGAAAATACTCATATTGAAATGGTTAAGAATGACTGAGACAGACTCTCACCATAAACCCCACTCCCACCACAGCACCAAACAATCTGGAAAGAACCCCCAATGCCTAGTTTCTCCCCAAAAGTGTTTAGACTCCACACCCAGCACACCAAATTTTAAGACTCTCACCAAAGGGAAGGGCTCCCAAACACCTAGCTCTGAAAGCCAACAGGCTTATGTCCACAAGACCCACAAGACTAAAACAAAGAAGCAATTCTTCACCCACACATGAGAACTTGCCACAGCTACCACCCCAGGGCTCAGCCTGGAAGGAGTAGGCAACTTTGCTCATCTCCCAGTTTTTCCATGAAACATCGTCATCTGTGTACTTTTTAAGCTGTTGCGTTGAGGGCCAGCCTTCTAATTCAGCAGGCACTAGGGGTTGGCTGTGATTTTCCCAGAAACTGAGGAAGCCAAAGAATACTACTCCCACTTCCAGCTTCCTCCAAGTCACCAGTATAAATTTATTCCCATTGACATGAAGATACAAAGCATTACACTGCATTTTTTATTTCATTACATAACACTAAAAATTGAGGTGAATTCCTTTTATAAATTATTGTTAATATCACTCCAAAATGCAAATTACATATTCTAAAACTCTTGATCATTTTGTTACCAGATTTCATTACTTAAAATAAAATATAAATTTTAAAAATATTTAAGTATAACTCTGATTCCAACCAGCGTGTGATTAAAACTAATATATTTATAAACAATACATTGGATTTTGAGATTAGGTTTTCAAAACATTTCTAAAGTCTTCATTTTGGCAAACCAATGTGATTTTGTTTTTTTCAAAATGAAAGGAAGGTGCTCAAATTTGGTATGCCCATCATATCTTCATTCCCCCCCTCCTTCTTTCCAAAAGTTAGTAAAAACAAGTGGCTTTGCCTTTGCCTTTCTCTTTTTCCAAGGAAAACATTCCATCTAATACTATAAAATATACTGCACTCAGAAAGGCTTTTAGGCCAAACAATGTAATATTATCTAAGATCTATGGAAATTTGATTATTTGAAGGCAAATTAAGTAATATTTTCATACTATGCATTTTTAATAAATACCATTAAAGCCTAGCAATACAAATTAAAGTTTATGTATGGTTCCACTTGAAAATGCAGGAAATCACTAATCAAACAATAGCACAATATGACTTGCTTAAATATTACAAATATTTTCTACAATGTTGCTGAAAAAACTATTAATATGCTATATTTTCTACTCTTAATTTTATGAAGATGCTTTATTCTCCATTTTATTAAGTATAAAAAAATTGTCCCTGTTTTGATTTGTTTAATCAATAAAGTTAATAAAGACATTTACTTCTCAGTATCTGCATTTCATCATCATTTCTGTATTTTCAGAACTTATCTAATCTACATGGTGTTCTCACATTAATCAGTGATTACATCATCAAGTAATGATGTTCCTAAGCATCAAAAAATACTCAAAATATAATTATACAGTATTTTTATACATATACAAAATACAGAAGAAAATCAAATTACATTTTAGATGAGCAAGAAAATGTAAATATGAATAAAAATATTTGTTCCTTATTCTATCTTTGAAATTTATTTCACTTATTCATTTAAATAGATTAAGTCAAATTATTTCTTAGGGATGTTAAACAAATTTAGTAAGAAAAAAATAAGGGTCTCACTTTCTAGACTAATATATTAGTTTTCTAATGCTGAGTAACAAATTGTCACAAACCTAGTGGTTTAAAACAATGCCTGCTTATTAGCTCACAGTTCTATAGATTAGAAGTCATGGCTGGGTTCTATTCTCAGGCTATCACAAGCCCCAAATCAAGGTGTCAGCCTGGATGGGTTCTTAACCTGAGAACTCAGGGGAAGAATCCACCACCAAACTATGCAGGTTGTTCACAAACTCCAGTTTCTTGTAGCTGGAGGTCTGAAGTCCCTATTTCCCTGCTGGCTAGCAGCTGGGGGCCTTTCTCTACTCCTACAGACTTTGCATATTCTTTTTCTTATGACTGTCTCCATTTTCAAATTAGAAGTGATCTATTCTGTCCTTCTCATGATTCTAATTTCCCTGGTTTCTCCTTCTGCCCCGGTAGAGAAAGTTCCTGGGTATTGATGCTATTATAAAGCTGTTGCATCAGTCCTGGGCTGCCAACTTTCAGATATGTTATGTGATAAAAATATTTTGTTTCCTTTTGGCTGCGCCACACGGCTTGTGGGATCTCAGTTCCCTGACCAGGAATTGAACCCAGGCCACGACAGTGGAAATGCTGAATCACAACCACTAGACCACCAGAGAACTCCCCAATAATTTTTATTTAGTCAACACTGTAGTAGGGTTTCTGTTACATGTAGCAGAATAATAGGTAAAAATGATAAAATAAATAGCTTAGGAGAGATTTAGCTACTGTAAGTGATATCTGAAGAAACTGACCAAAATGCTTAAGAGATAATTAGTTGGAAAATATGATAGGGAGATTAGGGAAAAAAAGAATGAGAATTCCCAGAATGGATCTAATACGAATTCCACAAAGAGTTAATTGAGATAATCTGAGTTAATTGAGATAATCTGGAAGAGATAATATCTGAAGAGGTCATGGCTGACATTTTTCCAATACAAATGAAATGTAAATTCTCAGATTCAGGGAGCTGAATCAAGTTCCAATGAAGAAAAGTAAAAAATAAATACAGACCTACACACATCAGTGAAACAGTGGAATACCAAAAAAGAGATTATCTAATAGCTACTGATGCTTCCCTATAATAAAAGAGTTTCAAGTTATCTATTTAGATTAGGGTTTAAACACAGTACGTGAGATGAATGGAAGAGGTAACCCTCAATTAACAAGGTTCAACCTTTCTTTTTCACCCAGAATGTCTTCTCTGTGGCCCTAAATTTTCAAAATTTCACTCAGAGGACAAATTCCCATAGTTAACCAGTTCCTGACACTTTAGAAAGCAATTTTGTCATCATCTGTTATTAGAAGTATAACCCTTAGAAGTACTGACTTGCTCTCCAACACCAAAAAGCTAATCAATCAGCACTCAGTAATTTTCTCAGAGGATTTCAGATAAATATAATTTTTAAATTCTTTTCACATCTAGTAATAGTTTAAGACGCTCCAATATTTATCTCCAAGTTGTAGGATATCTTGCCCGTAACTCATATGATTTTGCTTCATATTACCGCTTATCAGTGTCAGTGTCAGAGTCAAGACAAGAACCCAGATCTTCCACTTAGAGTTCAGTTCTCTATAAACTACTATCTTCCTCAATAATTTAAAAGTCTGCTCAGGCATTTCTTTCGATGGGCATACAATAATTTCTCCTCATTGTGTTAACTTGCATCATCATAGTAATCTGATTTATTAACATCAAATATAAGATCTTCAGCCACATGATCTCTTAAGGTCATATCCTAGAGGAAAACTGGCAACTATGTATGTTCTTGATTAAATGTTAACAGCTGAATAGTAACAAAACACTAGCTAATGAATGCCCCTCCAACACACACACACACACACACACACACACAAAGAAAACTCTAACACAAAACTCCAAACTGAATTAAGTTTCCTCAATAACGTTTTTTGTGATTACCAAAAAATGATTGAATACAATTTAAAAATTAAGAACAGAAATGAACAAAAGAAAAAAAAAGAAAGAAAGAAGTAAAAGTTGATTTGACTTAAGAAAAAAAGTGGAGGAAAAGAAAACATAACCATCTAAGAAATACAGAGTAATTTACTAGGTAAACATGGAAGAAAAAGTTCACATAAAAAATTTCAAAAGAACTGTTGACTAAAATCAGGAAATGAACCAAGGGTTAGAATAGTAGATAAAGAAAGAAGTGAAGAGTCAGAGAAAAAGTGATTTGAAATGCAAGACAGGTAAAGAAGATCCAATGTATGTATAAGTGGAGTGCCTGAAGATTTTTTTTTTTTTTAAATGGAACCGCCAAAATTCCAGAAATAGCTAAATTAAAACCACCAAATCAATAAATAGTATTTAGTAAGAGTTTATTGTGCATAATTAGAACAGTTTGCCAACTGGGTGCCTCCAAAAATAAAAACTGTTACAAAGCTCAGGGGTTTGATATGATGGCTTATAAAGTGAAAATGAGGAAGCTGTTAACCTTTAGAGTCACTGGTTATTACAATGGGGGTTTCCAGATGGCACAGTATTGGTTAAAAGTGATTATCTTATAATATTTTTAGGAATATGACATAATTTTTTTCATGACTGTCAGAGGATTTATAAGAAATAACCTAGGGTGGTTTATGTACATGAACTAAGATAGATTTAGTTTTCCTTACGTGGCTTAAATGGTTTTTTCTGCTCAGGAAATTCTCAAGTTTTCTGCTCAAGAGACCAGAAAAAACCATCTGATTTTTTTATATGTAATTTTAATAGAGCAAATTAATATGCAAAGTAATAATGAAGAAAAAAATATGGAAGTTAAAAAATATATTTAAATATATATATTGAAAGGGACCATTTTATACATAGGAAAACTGAAACTGAAATGTTCAGCCCTAGAAATATGCCAGTAAGTCTACTGTACTTTAAATATTAAACAACAACAAAAATTCTCAGGACCTCCAAGCAAAAACCAAAAAAAAAAGGCAATAAAATTAGGTGGGCTACAGACTTCTCAAGATAGCATACCTAGCTAAGTAACAATAACTATTATTTTTAATAAAGAGAAAAAAATATATCAACCTAGAACAATATATCCAATCAAGCTGCCCTTAAAGTATCAATATCAAGACTATAGGAAAACAATCCTGAACACTCAAGAACTCAGGTAATACTGGCTTTATGAAAAATGTACACAAAGATGAGTTTCATTCAACCAAGATATGACAGATAAAACTTTAGCAAAATTACTTACAAACAGAATTAGTATATGCAATAGTAGATCTAAGACTAAAACAAAGTACAAATAATGCAATTGAATAATGGCAGGAGAAGGGAAAGGGACAAGAAAAAACAGAAAAGCCCATTGATTGCTACATAGGTCACAGATGGTAGTCAGTGAAAACCATTAAAAAGTGACAAACCAGATAGTAAAAAGATAGATAAGAAAATGGGACTAAGAAAATTTTCAAAAGATCTAAGTACAGAAGTAACAATTGCAACAAAAATACAAATATTCCTAAATAAATAAATTGACATTATGAAAGACCAAAGGGAAAGACAATGTTGAGAAAGAAATACAGTAAACTTAACATACTATACAGAATTATTACAAAATATTAGAGACTACAGGCATACCTCATTTTATTGCATTTTGTCTTATTGCGCTTCGCATTTTTCACAAATTAAAGGTGTATGTCATCCTGAGTCAAGCAAGTCTATCAACGCCATTTTTCCAACAGAATTAGCTCACTTCATGTCTCTCTGTCCTCACAATATTTCAAACTTTTTCATTATTGTTATATTCGTTATAGTGATCTGTGATGAGTGATGTCTGATGTAATTGTTTAGAGGCAGCACAAATCACACCCATTTAAGATAGCAAACTAAATCGATAAATGCTGTGTGTGTTCTGACTGCTCCACAGACTAGCTGTTCCCACATCTCTCTCACTCTTCTTGGGCCTCCTTATTCCGAGACAACAATACTGAAATTAGATCAATTAATAACTCTTCAGTGACCTTTGAGTGTTCAAGTAAAAGGAAGAGTCAACTGATGCAGCAAACTTTATTGTTGTCCTATTTTAAGAAGTTGTCACAGCCAGCTAGCCCTTCAGGAAACACCACCCGGATCAGTCAGCAGCCATCAACACGGAGACAAGACCTTCTACCAGCAAAAAGATGACAACTTGCTGATGGCTCAGATGATAGTTAGCAGTTTTTACCATGAAGCATTTTTAATTATGTACATTGTTTTTACAATAGTTTTACATGCTATTACACTCTTAACAGACTACAGTATAGTGAAAACATAACTTTTACATGCTCTGGGAACCAAAAAATTTGTATGACTCACTTTATCACAATATGTGCTTTATTGTGGTGGTCTGGAACCAAACCCACAATATATACAAGGTTTGTATGTACTCACAGTAACAAATGTGAACAGACAGACAATTCACTTATTGAAATAAAATGATTTTCAAACTGGGTAACAAAAGAGCAACCAACAAACAACTATATGCTTTGCACAAGAGACAAACATAAAAGTAATTTTGAAAATCTAAAAAAAAAAATAATGAGATGGGTAAAGATAAAGGTGTATCAGGCAAATGCAAATAATAAAAAGGTTTATGATCATAATATCAGATAAATTAGAATTCAAGCCAAAAGTATTACTTGTAATGAAGAACTCTTTCACTGCTAAAAGACACATTCAATTTGAAGATAGAAAAATTCATGACTGTCCATGCACCAAATAAAACAGCAACAATAAGTATAAAATAAAATTACAAAAAATACAACTTTAAAACAATTATAAAACTACAGGAGATGTGAGAATAGATGGGAGCACATTAATAATAAGAAACATTAAAATACCACAGTCAGTTCAAGACAGTTCAGACATGCTGACTAATGGATTCCTGTTTTATTCTATGGATTACAATTCATTATCATCATTAATTATTTTGATGTTCAAATTATCCCTGATTTAGCCTGTGGGAGCACCTTCAAGCTGGCTCCTATGTCCTTCTAACATGTTCCAATCATTTATTTATTTTAGTGTGCATTGATTTTTAACACAGCAAGATATTCCTGCTCCTGCCCTGAAATCAGCCATTTCTCTAAGGATCTCTGGAAGCTTTAAGTGAGGAATGATTTTTTACAAACCAAGATCTGAGAATAAAGTGTGTTCCTTGCTACAATGGCCCTTTTAGCAGACAGAGCTAAGGGGAAAGAAAAGATAAAAAGATGTACACATACATACACAAATACCTCTATGTTTATATCTATATCCATATGTCTCTATCTATATATTCTAGACTTTCTCCTTTCCATATTTATAACTCCTTTCTCTAACAGTGAAAAACACACTTCTCCTTATTCTCAATATATTTACCCATTCGCTTACTACTAGGTCACAAGGAAAGTTGTTTTAAAGTTGCTAACCTACACCACTGTGAAAATCAGACCTGCTAAATACAGTTCATAATTTGTTTACAGTTCTTTTTGCCCTTAGTCTGAAAGTATTGTGTTCAAAATTTACTTGGATTACTACTAATAATATTTTTTAAATATCAGGGAAACTAGAGCAATAAAATGCACTAATGAACATGAAAAAATTCTCTCATATGCTTTCTCTTTTTTAGGTGTAATGTTATACAATACTACAAAAATATCATGCCATGTAGAAGAACAGTATGTTATGCCTTTTTCTTCATTTCAAACTGCTCAAAAATACCCTACTACCAAAATTCTTATAACCTTATGTCCAATTTATTTTCCCAGAGACGACATTCCACTCAAACACTCTTACATGTTTGAATTAGAAATATTTTCATTTCTTGCAAAATTAAAATTCCAGTTAGTAACTAACAGATTAATTCTATTACCCGCATTGAACCTTTGAATCTAGAAATAGCTCTGGACTCTATTAAGTTCCCAGTGTCTTTGAAAGTTTCTAGTACTGGAGCATGCCAAGAAAACAGTATAGAAAAAAAAAAAGTAAAAGTATTTTTCCGACATTATTTTTCTCTAATTATATAATTGAAGTAAAACAATGGATAATCAGAATTGTAGATAATAAGAGAAGCTTAAACATTAAAATAGTCAACCTTTGTAGATTGCTTTGGGTACTAGGGTCATTTTCACAATGTTGATTCTTCCAATCCAAGAACATGGCATATCTCTCCATCTATTTTTATCATCTTTAATTTCTTTCATCAGTGTCCTATAATTTCCTGCATACAGGTCTTTTGTTTCCTTAGGTAGATTTATTCCTAGATATTTTATTCTTTTTGTTGCAATGGTAAATGGGAGTGTTTCCTTAATTTCACTTTCAGATTTTTCATCATTAGTGTACAGGAAAGCTAGAGATTTCCATGCATTAATTTTGTACCCTACTACTTAACCAAATTCATTGATTAGCTCTAGTAGTTTCCTGGTAGCATCTTTAGGATTCTCTGTGTATAGTATCATGTCATCTGCAAACAGTGACAGCTTTACTTCTTCTTTTCCAGTTTGGATTTCTTTTTTCTTCTCTGATTGCTGTGGCTAAAACGTCCAAAACTATGTTGAATAATAGTGGTGAGAGTGGGCAACCTTGTCCTGTTCCTGATCTTAGTGGAAATGGTTTCAGTTTTTCACCACTGAGGACAGTCTTGGCTGTGGGTTTGTCATATATGGCCTTTATTATGTTGAGGAAAGTTCCCTCTATGCCTGCTTTCTGGAGGGTTTTTATCATAAATGGGTGTTGAATTTTGTCGAAAGGTTTTTCTGCATCTATTGAGATGATCATATGGTTTTTCTCCTACAGATTCAATGCAATCCCTATCAAACTACCACTGGCATTTTTCACAGAACTAGAACAAAAAATTTCACAATTTGTATGGAAACACAAAAGACCCCGAATAGCCAAAGCAATCTGGAGAAAGAAAAATGGAGCTGGAGAAATCAGGCTCCCTGACTTCAGACTATACTACAAAGCTACAGTAATCAAGACAGTATGGTACTGGCACAAAAACACAAATATAGATCAATGGAACAGGATAGAAAGCCCAGAGATAAACCCACGCACATATGGTCATCTTATCTTTGATAAAGGAGGCAAGAATATACAGTGGAGAAAAGACAGCCTCTTTGATAAGTGGTGCTGGGAAAACTGGACAGCTACATGTAAAAGAATGAAATTAGAACACTCCCTAACACCATACACAAAAATAAACTCAAAATGGATTAGAGACCTAAATGTAAGGCCAGACACTATAAAACTCTTAGAGGAAAACATAGGAAGAACACTCTATGACATAAATCACAGCAAATCCTTTTTCAGCCACCTCCTAGAGAAATGGAAAGAAAAACAAAAATAAACAAATGGGACCTAATGAAACTTCAAAGCTTTTGCACAGAAAAGGAAACCATAAACAAGATGAAAAGACCCCTCAGAATGGGAGAAAATATTTGCAAATGAAGCAACTGACAAAGGATTAATCTCCAAAATTTACAAGCAGCTCATGCAGTTCAATATCAAAAAAACAAACAATCCAATCCAAAAATGGGCAAAAGGCCTAAATAGACATTTCTCCAAAGAAGATATACAGATTGTCAACAAACACATGAAAGGATGCTCAACATCATTAATCCTAAGAGAAATTCAAATCAAAACTACAATGAGATATCATCTCACACCAGTCAGAATGGCCATCATCAAAAAATCTACAAACAATAAATGCTGGAGAGAGTGTGGAGAAAAGGGAACCCTCTTGCACTGTTGGTGGGAATGTAAATTGATACAGCCACTATGGAGAACAGTATGGAGGTTCCTTAAAAAACTAAAAATAGAGCTACCATATGACCTAGCAATCCCAGTAGTGGGCATATACCCTGAGAAAACCATAATTCAAAAAGAGTCTTGTACCAAAATGTTCATTGCAGCTCTATTTACAATGGACAGGACATGGAGGCAGCCTAAGTGTCCATCAACAGATGGATGGATAAAGAAGATGTGGCACATATATACAATGGAATATTACTCAGCCATAAAAAGAAACGAAATCGAGTTATTTGTAGTGAGGTGGATGAAGCTAGAGTCTGTCATACAGAGTGAAGTAAGTCAGAAAGAGAAAAACAAATAACGTATGCTAACACATATATATGGAACCTAAGAAAAAAAAAAGGTCATGAAGAACCTAACGGAAAGATGGGAATAAAGACATAGACCTACTAGAGAATGGACTTGAGGATATGGGAGGGGGAAGGGTAAGCTGTGACAAAGTGAGAGAGTGGCATGGACATATATGCACTACCAAATGTAAAATAGATAGCTAGTGGGAAGCAGCCGCATAGCACAGGGAGATCAGCTCGGTGCTTTGTGACCACCTAGAGGGGTGGGATAGGGAGGGTGGGAGGGAGGGAGACGCAAGAGGGAAAGCAGAAACTAACACACCATTGTAAAGCAATTATACTCCAATAAAGATGTTAAAAAAAATAGTCAACCTCTTTTGCAATGAAGAAATTTACTTCATAAAGTAAAAGCAAATATCAAAAGTAAACTCTATCCTCTCATCAATCAAAATAAAGGAGTCATTTTAAAACTGTGAACATGTGAAATGAAAATTAGTTATTTAAAACTCCACTGGATACACTTTATGAAACCCATTAGTCCCTGGGGTTACCAATCATACAATGATCATCTTAATGACTTATATTTGTTTATAATTAATGTGTTTTTCTCTTTATTTTTATAACATAGATCAATTTGTCTTATCTCCCTAAGTAATTTTTTGTAACTTTGCTACTGTATACTTGACATACAGTAAACTTTACATATTTAAACTGTACAATTTGACAAGTTTTGGCATGTCATCTGCATGAAATAATCACAACAATCATGATAATGAACATTTTTTCCATCCCCCAAAACTTTGTGTTCCTTTGTTACCCTACCTTCTATCCACCCTACCTTCTACCCACATTCACATGTAAACACTGATATAGTCTCTGTGACTATATGTTACTTTCCACTTCTAGAATTTTGTATAAATAGAATCATATATTGTAAAATTTTTTTTCTAGCTTCCTTCACACAGTATGATTTTAAGATTCATCATGTCCTTGTGTATATCTGTATTTCATTCATTTAAATTTCTGAATAGTATTACATTTTATGGCTATCTTAGTCTGCTTATTATTCACTAGCTGATGAACATTTGGGCTGTTTCCAGTTTGGGGTTAATAATACTGATTTTGGTTAATAACACTGCCATGAACATTCACATACATACCTCCCATTTCTCTTGAATAAATACCTAGGAGTAGAATGTCTGGGTCAATGGCAAGTGAATTTTAAACTTTTGGACTTTTGCAGGAAATGCCAAACTGCTTTCCAAAGTGGCTGTACATGGTTATCTCCTTACAAACTTACTTATACTGCAACTACATCGATCTTGGTATATATTTTTCTCTGAAGGTCAGAAACCTCTAAAATGCTTAGCTAAGAAAAAAAGATCAGAACCTAATGACTTTTAAGGAAAAAAATGAAAAAAAATTGGGAATTCATCATGACATTAAAGTATAGGTAGAATATATATATAAATGGAAAAAGGAATTTTCCCAGATAATATAAAAAATACAAATTATATTCCTCAGAATTTCTTTTTAAAGGCATTAATTCTACTTTTGGATGAAGTTCTTCCAGAGGAAAGATCATAGTTATCTTTATATCCCAAATACTATCACAGTGATTGGAACACATCAAGGTCATAATAGTATTAATCATGAACTTAGATGAGATAATAAAAGAGACAAATGGACAGAAATTATAATATGTGTAAAATACTAAGAACTTATAAGATAAAATGTTTTATACCACAATTGGGCTCTAATACATAATTTGTCTTACTTCTGTTTCCTAGCATTAAGTCTTCAGATCAAAACTGTTTTGTCTTTCTTTAATTTCAGTCTCGTAAGTATATGACAAAATTTTATTAAAGTATTTGAGATGTGACATATTAGAAAGAGAATGACAACTGAAAAAAATAAATAAAAGACACTTTGAGAAACAACCTTATACAGAAGATAAAGAAAGAAATTACATAAGAATGAAAGTAAAAAGTTAACTTCATTAAAAATTTAGCTGATACACAGTTCATCTATTTCACTGTGGTAAGCCATCAAAATAATTATGATTCCGTGAATGCAATCTAATCTCAGGCGAATGGGAAAAAGTCTGTCTTCCAATTAGCATGTTAGTGGGACTTGACTAATTAAATCAGTTGAATACAAGTAGAAGAAAAGCCCCCTAAGTGTGCACTATGAGACTCATATGAAGAAACAGATGTAATCATGAATTTACAATGCACATTAGGAAATTGTTGGCAAGTGTTTAATATGTGATCTTTTTTTCTTTGTATAGAGCAAATCAAAGGTATAGGAAAGGTCTTAAACCCTAGGGAAATGCTTAAATGTGCAAATTCAGATTTTAAAAATCTACTCTGTTAAAGCTTCTTTTACAAATTTATTTATTGATTGATTTTTGGCTGCATTGGGTTTTCATTGCTGCACGCGGGCTTTCTGTAGTTGCAGTGAGCAGGGACTACTCTTCATTGTGGTGCACGGGCTTCTCACTGTGGTGGCTTCTCTTGTTGCAGAGCACAGGCTCTAGGAGCACAGGCTTCAGTAGTCGTGGCATGCACGCTCAGTAGTTGCAGCGCATGGGCTTAGTTGCTCCGTGGCATGTGGGATCTTCCCAGACCAGGTATCGAACCTGTGTCCCCTGCACTGGCAGGTGGACCCCCAACCACTGTGCCACGAGAGAAGTCCCAAAGCTTCTTTTATAATTAAGCAATGATGTCTTAAAAGCATACTTCTAGAACTGGATGTGGGACCATAAAAATGGGTAAATTAATTTTCTAAATATAAACACCATATTAGAAGGTAATTAGAAAGTCCTCAGAGATATTTATCATTGTTACATGCTGCTTCCTTTGTTTTCCACTGTGTAGGGAACTGCTTTACTTTTCTTTGAATATCTTTTCCACACTAATCATTACATACATTTAAAAGTTAAGGATATCTTACTGTACGGAAGTTTTAAAGTATTTCTTTAAAAAAAGTCTTGTAAGTTTTTTAAGAGAAGATAAAACAATTAGTAGAATTCATAAAATCTCATTTTTCCTTTCAATTATTATATTTAATATTTTTTAAATGTTTGCATTTTATATAGATGAGAATTAGGGATGTACTTACTTTCTTCAGAGACTCCTGTATTCTCTTAATATGGTAAAAAGTAAGAAAACAGAAAAATTTTGGACTGGGACATAGCAGCATTTGAATAAAATGATTTCATAAAAGATCTTTTGCATTTTATATCAATGGCATCAGATTCATCGAGAGCTTCTATTTCTACAGGTACACTTAAAAAGAGAAGAGAAGAGAAAAAAAAAGCAGAGATGGCAAAAGAACTGGTAAAGATACTGAAAGTATGTCCAAACAAATAGGAAATAGCACAGATGTAAGAAGATTATCATCGTACATCAGCAAAAATAACAAGATCTATTTCACTAGGAAGCAGCAATAAAAACCTGAGAAGAGAATCAGGATTCCGATTTCTAGTTCAGGGTCTGTTACAATGTAACTGGAACACTAGGGGAGCCCCAGAGTCAAATACTCCTACAGCAAAAATGACCTTGGTGGCTAAGAAGGTATGTCTCTTAAGAACTGATCATATATGAGGAAGGTAAGAAGTTGACATTACTAGCTATAGAGTTTATAAGAAATGCAAATTAGCCACTTGAGCTAAAGTACAATACTGTTCTTTTCTCTATGTTCTGGCATTTTTTGCACGCTGGGAAGAGGAAGTCTTCAGGGAGAAGGGAATATGCTCAAGTTAAGAAGCAGGGATGAATCTACAACACACTTAAGAAAAAGTGAATTCTTAAACATTACATATACTGAAACAAGGTTTTTAACTCATGAATACATGCACCCTAAGTAAGATAGACACTTGAAGTCAATTTCTAAATGTCATGTTTCATTAGTCATGGATTTATTATATAGAGGTTTCAATGGTACTAATGCCATCACTACACCATGTGTAGGATCGAATATATAGTCATGCTGGTATCAAGGACTTAAATGATGGAGTTAAGGTCTTGACTAGTCATCTCCATATCACTTTTAACATGTTTTCTGTCTTTCAATTCTCACATAAGCTATAAAACAATGACTGGTTGGTATAAAATGTAGGAATCAGATTGCGATGAATGCCTCAAATAGCTTGTCTCAGAGTTATGTAGAATATGAGTCATTTTGCTGTTGATCACTTTAAATGAACATGGTATCTTCAAAGTTAGGACAGATTTCATCCTCAAGACACAGTAAAGTGCAAAATTTTTTATCAAAGAGTAAAGATAAAATTATTTCTTCATCCACCTGCCATGCAGGGGAAACAGGTTCGAGCCCTGGTCCAGGAAGATCCCACATGACGTGGAGCAACTAAGCCCCTGTGCCACAACTACTGAGCCTGCTCTCTAGAGCCCACGAGCCAGAACTACTGAGCCCATGAGCCACAACTACTGAAGCCCGTGCTCCGCAACAAGAGAAGCCACCGTAATGAGAGGCCTGTGCACCGCAAAGAAGAGTAGCCTCTGCTCGCTTCAAATAAAAAGAAAGCCCGCGCGCAGCTACGAAGACCCAACGCAGCCAAAAATAAATAAATAAATAAATAAATTTAAAAAACATAATTTCTTCATGAACTTATTATTTACTTCTGATATTTAGGTAGGGCAATTAAAAATAACTAATATAAAACTGCAGAACTGCATCCTTCTCACAATCTGTGTAAGCACTGACAGGCAATTATACACAATCAAAAAGCAGGCTACTAGAATCTGGTTTCTCATAGTGTATTTTGCTTAGCAGTTGCCTTCACTGTTCTTTCTGTGCTTTGATGAAGATGGCATCCAGCAGCACTTGTGCTTGCTGTTTGCATATCAAAGCCATTTTCTGAACTAATGAAGTTAGACAATTAAGTGAAAAATTTATAGACTTTAAAATGTAATGGAAGAACAGGAAGTATGTAAGTGCACTGTGACCGACTAACTCTTCAGTGTGTCAGAAATCATTTGCCTAAAATCCCTTACTTGCAGTAAGAAATTCACTTTAATGTTCTCTCCTCCACCAGTGGTTAGGTGAATGATAAGATACCAACAAGCAAACTAACAGCCAATAAAATAAACATTTAAAACTATGTAAAAATCTAAGAAATTTTCATAGCTGTTCCAGTGAGATACTGTAAGGAAAGAAAGACTGAGGGTAACAGAATATAGGTTTTAGTCAGAATAATTTTGACTCTTAAGGATTTCAGCTGAAATCCATTTCTAATATACGTTTTTTTTTGTTTTTTTTTTTTTACTATCTCCAGGATCCCAAAGGTCTGTGCCCCAGGCCCAGGGGACCTTTCTTTTGAGCTCCTGAGACACTAGCACCAGCTGAGCTGTGCTCCTCTTCAGAAACTTGAATCACACTAACAAAAGGTATCTCCAAGCTTTCAAGTTTTAATAATTCCAATCTACTCCCTTTGTTTCCCAGGCCTAAGGATGGTGGCATTGCTTGTTACTACTTGCGTGATACCTTAGTGTTCCCTCTTTGCATTTTGGAGTTCTCCAATATCCACAGTTCCTTGTATTACTTTATTTCAAAATAACTAGTGTGGTTCTGTCTCCTGACTAGACCCTGACTGATAATAGGCCCTCTTTGCCTAAATATACCATTGTAACTTTTCTGTCTGCAGCAGCTACCCAGTATGAAAGGAGGCACCCTCCCAGGCTTTCAGAGATGAAGTGGAATTCATACTTCAGTAATTCTGGGATTTCTTAACCTGAGTCTCCATGTATTCCACCACTACTACCCAACCCCCAGTCTTACCAGAGTTCACCCACAACGTGGGAGAGCATAATGCTGGCCTCGTGCTCAAATCTCAAATGCCTTGCTTTGCTACCTTTCTCTATCCTTTTCTAGTCTTCCAATCTAGGAAGGGCTTTCTTGTTCACTGTAGCAGGAAAATTCCCTTATCCTGCAATTTTCCTATTCTCTTTCTTACAGTAATATTCTTATAGTTCTGCCATCACCATGAAAAGAACATACTCCAGCTACCCCACCGGTCCCAAGAGCCACCCCAGTCAAATGGCATCATGAATCAGAGCTTCCCCAGCAAACCTGCAGCCTGAAGTAAGCTTCTCTAGCAGACCTGCAAACTTATCAGTAATAAATGCTTTTTATTATATGCTACTAAGATTTTGAGTTTGTTTATTATCCATAAATAGCTACTTTATATAAAAGTTGGGCCTCTTAGCCAAACTCTAGTTCTGGAATATTTAAAGGAAAGTGAAAATTAGACAACACTTTCCATTATTTTCAAAGCTCCATTATAAAGCTATGGCTCCCACAACTACTGCCTCTGAAAAGAACTTCAAGAAATGTTTCCAAAGTAAAAAACTGAACATTTATTCTTTCTGCTTCTTTGCATTCCTGACATAGCAACACCATGCAAAACAGAGGGTCCTCTGGTTGAGGAAGGTGAATGTCACTTACAAAGAAGTGTAAAAAGCAAAAGACATTACCATACTTTAATAGAGGCTCCTTATTCATATTATGAAATATTGAAAAGAGAGCATAGGCTTTGAAGTGGGATTTACTTAGCTCTGAGCCATAACCCTGCCATTCACAATTTTTATAGCTAACTTACTTACAGCTTACTGTGGGTAACACAATGAAATAAGTGTTGCAAGCAATAATATACTTAGTTCTTACTATGACCCTATCAGGTTATGCCTACTTAATTTATTATCACTATTTAATAGTTGAGGAAACAGATTTAGAGACTAGAAAAGCATTTCTCTGATGCCAAAACTTTTGCTTTTAAACTTTATTCAGGGATGATATTCAAAATATTTAACAAATCAAATGAATATAAACTAATAGATAAATAAATATATAAATGAAAATTTATTTTTAAAATTCCCTTCATTCTCAACTCTAAGTATTATAAAACTCTATATCAAGTGATAAAATTTGTAGTGCAACTGTTCAGCAAATAATTCTAATATATTTCAAGTCATTTGTTAATTTTTATAAAATATTAGTATAATTTTTTGTTATATTTTTTGAGACCAATTGCCACTAATCAAACGAGGCCCCCTTCTGAGCCGTGCCTCAATATAAGAAAGTACATCAAATTCTTCCAGTGATTTTTCCACTAAATAGTCATTAGTTAATTTTTGGTCTGAATGACTAGAGGAAAGTTATTAACTTCACTACTGTTTCATGATGCTGAATCAGTTTCTGCTAAACAGAAATTGCATTTCAAAAAAAAAAAGTTCTATCCCTTATAATAATGTCTGAGATCTTTACAGTCATATCTCTTTTGTTTTAAATCACAAAAATCATTTACTGTATTGTCATATTTATTTTATTGTCATATTTATTTTAGTTAAGCCTAATTCTTCAGCCCAAAGGGGAGTAACACAGAAAGACCCTTAAAAGAGTGGATTCTATTGATGGACTGCCTCGGTGTGAATTCTGACTGCCATTAAAGACTTTAAACTCAGTTTCCACATTTTTAAAGATGGCCATTATTATAGTACTCAGGTGAGTTAATACACATTTGAAATGGTCCCTGGCATAGAACAAGCACATTATAAGCATTAGGTCTTATTTTTATTAATAAAATTAATTTCATTAATATCTGTAACCATTAAATGAAGGTGAAATGTAACAGGATCTCAGGGGTGATTCCCCTAACACACATTCAACACCAAAAAGTTCAACACTAACAATCTTCCTTAAAGTCCTTTGGTGTGTAAGAAGGGGAGATTTATTTGCATTTCACTCCTAACCTGCCTAGGTTGCCCTCTGGAGTCTTAACTGTATTAAGAATCTTTTTGAGACTAATCACTGTGAGAGTCTTAGGCTCTCTTTCATTCTCTGGAGGTCTCTGAGGCTATACAAATTAAAACTCAAGGTCACCTAGTTTGGCAAATGTCCTCAGGGTGACAGTTGGCTTCCGTGCTCTACTTGCCACTCTGGGTCCCTCCTTAACTTAGCCTGTGTACTCCTCTCTTTCTAAATCTTGGAAGCATTTGTGAATATGTTTTGTTTCTATTTTACCTAGAATTTTGGTTGTTTGCAGAGAATGAGTCAGTACAGGCACCAGTATGTCATAATGCCATTCCAAATGCATGCTCCTCATAAACTCAGGAGTATTATTTTTACTTTTATTTTAAAATAATATCTTCACATCATGAATAAAAATCAAATCATATGCAAGTGTCTAAAATAAATGGTAAAATTGTCCTCCTTGACCTCTCCCTGGTTCCAGTCCCAGAAATAATTTATTTTAATAGTAATTGAGTTTTTTCAGTTTGAGGTGTGTGGGGTTTTTTTGTATTTACCATTACAAATTTAATATAAGGACTTATACTGTAATTTGTCAATTTTTGACAATATCTGTTAACTCCGCACTATGAAATAAGAGAATTGCCATATTTCACTGCCTCCTACCTTTCACCTCCTGATTTTATTAATGATATTAAGATTTCTAATATTTATATTGCTGTACTATAATTAAATCTTCTGCAATGTGTATAGATTGATTTCAAATCAACAATACTAAAACAGCATTTAGAATATCATGATTATTCCCCACTGAACCAACTAGTGCAGCGAAACACAGAGAGGAGTAAATAAAATTCTGTGGTCACAAAACCCCTGACTCTTGAAGAATGTCCCAAGCATGAACTAAAAATGCTTTCTTTATTAATTTGTTTCCATTTTTCTCTACTTCATCCAGAAATGCTGAGTTTCTATTCTCTATGTTTATATGTTTATGTCACCTTTTTCTTATTTTTTTTTTTTTTTTGCTAGAGCATGTTCACATATGGGGTTGTGAAGGTACTAAACTTTCCAAGCTCTTGCATGTCAGAAAATTATTTTCTTGATTCATTTAATTGAAATTTTGGGTAGAGGCAGAATTCTTTACCCAAAATTATTTCCTCTTAGAAATTTTAGAAAATATTATCCTACCATTTCCTAGCTCTGAAATGTCTCTAATGCTGCTGAGAAAGTGTTGATATCAGTATGTTTCTCATCCCATTGTAGGTGACCCAGTTACTTTTCTCTGTGGAAGCTTCAAGGGTATTTTCTTTATTTCTAGTCTTCTGAAAATGCAAAAGAATGTGAGAAGAATACATATCTTTGAAAATTTGTCCTCTATGGTATTTTGTTGAGCTCTTCTAATTGAATACATGTGTTTTTTTCTGTTCAAGATAACTTACTGTTTTTTACATCAAATACTGCAAACTACCATCCTAGCATTCTGTTCCTGGAATGCCTAATAATCAGATGTTTGGTTTGTGCCTAGCCTCCATTAATATTTTCAACCTCTTTGTCTTTTTATATTCAACTAATCCTTATATCATAGTTTTTAAAAAAGTTATTTCATTGGGACCTTGTAAAAAGAAGGGAGATGTATATATATGCTCTGTCTTTCACATGAAACAAAAGTCTGGATTTTTAAATATTTTTATGTAAAACTTTTATGTAACATGTTGAAAATTAAACTATATGCCCTCCTTCAAGATTGCAGCATGTCCATATATATAAAATGTAAATATACAGGAGGTAAATTTTCTAATATTTTTATTTGATGTGAAAATTATAAAATTAATTCCATTATTTTAAAAGTTTGAGATCAATAATTTGAATTTTTCACTAGATACATATCATACACCCACATGTTTGAAGGGTATTCTCATTTATGGAAGGGATTCAAAAACCAAAGAGTTCTATGTGACTAAACTATTTCGCTTCTTGGGTAAGCTGAGTACCAACCAATCCTTTTAAATGCAAGTGTTTGAGGGGAAAAAAGGACAATGCTATCAAAAAATCTACAAACAATAAATGCTGGAGAGGGTGTGGAGAAAAGGGAACCCTCCTACACTTTTGGTGGGAATGCAAACTGCTACAGCCACTATGGAGAACAGTATGGAGGTTCCTTAAACAACTAAACATAGAGCTACCATATGATTCAGGAATTCCACTACTGGGCATACCTCCAGAGAAAGCCATAATCCAAAAAGATACATGCACCCCAATGTTTACTGCAGCTCTATTCACAATAGCCAA
This sequence comes from Phocoena sinus, assembly GCF_008692025.1. Classification (NCBI taxonomy): domain Eukaryota; kingdom Metazoa; phylum Chordata; class Mammalia; order Artiodactyla; family Phocoenidae; genus Phocoena; species Phocoena sinus. Next base: position 123,412,862 of record NC_045767.1, on the reverse strand, counting down.
GATGTGGAAGCAACCTAAATGTCCATCAACAGAGGAATGGATAAAGAAGATGTGGTACATATATACAATGGAATATTACTCAGCCAATAAAAGAGTGAAATAATGCCATTTGCAGCAACATGGATGGACCTAGAGATTATCATACTAAGTGAAGTCAGACAGAGAAAGACAAATATTATATGATATTGCTTATATGTGGAATCTAAAAAAAGGCTACAAATGAACTTATCTACAAAGCAGAAATAGAGTTACAGATGTAAAAAATAAACTTATGGTTACCAGAGGGTATGTGGGGCAGGAGGGACAAATTGGAAGATTGGGATTGACACATATACACTACTAAATATAAAATAGATAACTAATAAGAACCTACTGTATAGCACAGGGAACTCTACTCAATACTCTGTAATGGCCTATATGGGAAAAGAATCTAAAAAAGAGTGGATATATCTATATGTATAACAGACTCACTTTGCTGTACACCTGAAACTAACACAACATTGTAAATCAACTATACCCCAATGAAAATTATAATAAATAAATAAATAATAAAAAGGAATTTCCAGATGCAGTGAGAGACAAAGATAAAAGAGGAAAATGTAAGTTAGGTAAAAACAATTGGTAGGCAACTCATCTTCCTTTAGAACAGATCTCTATCATCTTTTTTCACTACAAACATAAAGTGTAACTTATACATGTGCATTCCTATAGGTACCCTCAGAAATTTGCAGTTTTTTCCTAGTAGCTACTATATTACAAGAGAAATAAAGCGTTATATTAGTAATAAATTACTTATGACATACTTCACCATGGATCCAAAGGTGTAACAATGATTCACTTGAGAAACACAACACAACCCTAAAATTCCTCAAGATTAATAAATAATCTACTAAAACAAACCATTTATTTAACAATTATGAAAATCTCTTAAATGTCAAGACACTGCTAGATGATTCTAAACTATCTTTTGAACTTACAGCTACAAAAGTCTCAGAGAACCTGATGCTAATTTTGACTCCATCTCTCAGATTCAGTCAATTAATGCCTCAGAAAAAAAATAAGTCCCTTCCTTAATGACTCTCATCAAATTAATCTAATTCCTATGAGTTCCTAGACATTCACAGCTGTATTAACTTAACTAGCACTGCATTTGTACTTCATTTACATGAGTTCTTCCTAATCTTGTACCATTTACTTCACCATTGAAAACATTGTAAATGAACTCTTGGCATTGTGTACCTAGTAGAATTTTAGTTCAGCAATTCTACTTCTCAGTTGACTGGCTACATTTTACAACCTGGTTAATGATCCTGTTTTGGTCATTTGTTACTAACAATATCTTACAATAACAGTCCAATTTCTATAAAAATTTATTTTAACAATACCTGTACACATAAGTCTAACCTTTTATCTTTAAATTTCACTTTGATCTTTTAATAAGTTTAATCTGAATGAAATAGTTAAGTATATAGCTTTAAATTTCACATGCTTTACTTATTTCAATTTATTCAATATTAGTTATTTATAAAAAATGGAAATTGAGGTAGCAAAATTCTTATCAACACAATTTAAAATACAGATTAACAGGGATAAAAAATGTCACTGAAAAGTCTTAAGTCTCAAGGTAGATTCAAACTGAAAAGGGAAAATATTTGCACTTATGAGGAAACTGAGTTGAACCTAAAGTAAACAAACCTTCCACTTCATATACAACACAAGTTGAGTTTGTCTATATGGCCTAATGAATGCTCTCTCACCCTTAAGGAGATGTTCCACATAATATTTTTCTCACAAAGAAATGCTAGACTTCTGCTTAGCTTCAAGAATTTCATTGAACTTTAAAAATATGGAAGTAGCATACTAGCTGAAGATATTACAGCAGGCTACCAGGTACCTCTCTCAGGTCCTAATATAATGCTTATGTTATTCAGTCTCCTCCATGATTCCTAGATTACAAATACATGTGGTCATAGAAAAGCCTTCTTACCATATCTGATACTTTAGTAGTTCTTTCTGTTCTTGACGAGAAAGCAGCATATCGATTAGTCAAGTTAGGTAGTTCATCAGAAATTTCACGGGCCTGTGAATTCAAAAAAAAAATTTTGAAAGAAGAAGTATATCTTTTATTTTTATCAATACAAAGGTCATGATTAATAAATTTACAATAAGCTCATTAATATGGCTCTGTCACTAGAGATATACATATATTTATTTTAAAAAACTTTTAAATGGAATATAGTAAAAGACGTTAAATCATTGATATTAAAATGGGAAAAGGTTGATTACATGAACCTCTACGAAAGTAAGATGGATTTGCATACATTATTTAAACATATTAGGGGCAAGTTATTAGCTATACTCTAATGTCAAATTCAGAAACAATTCTTGTCCTGATTCATAACTAGCAGGTTGTAATATCAAAAATATATAAGATATTTGGTCAATTATACAGTATTATTTGTTAATAACTAATTATTAACACATGAAATAGAAATATATTAACAATAACTATTTAAATTGATTATGTGGCAATCCTGGATTAATAAATTTTCTAAGCAAAATGATCCACACTCTCTTAAACATAATTCCTTATATGCAGTGAAGATGCAAATTAATAAGCTAGAGGAAGCTGATAATCTAAAAATTTAATTAGCAATTAGTTAATCCTTGTGATATTATACTCCTTCTGATTTATTATACAATTTAGCCATTTGTATTCATTTAATAATCTAAACCATATAACCAGCAGTAACATTCTTTGTATATACAAAAAGGATGAGGATTTATTTTCCCATTTTTATACACTTCACTGTTTTTATTTCAGAGTTTGATATTCATATTTAATACTTCAGGATTTAACACCTAGAAGAATAGCTAGGTATTTCTTTCTTCTTTTTTTTCAGGAACATTGATCTACTAAAAAATTCATCTCTCACATACTGTATCTTTGAAACTATATGCTTCACTACCCTAAATGCTGAGGTTGGTACTTCTCTTTTCCTCATGTTTTATTGCTACATAGCCACTCAAAAGAAAATAGGTAGATTCTATCACTTTCACAAACAGAAAAATCACGGTTTCACATCATGTAGAAATGTGAAATCCTTCAAATATAGAGCATCTGAGCCATCATTATTACTTCATGTGATTTTTAAATTTATTGAAGCTGAAAAATAATTTACTTGCATAATAATTTTATTACTATCATGTATATGGTATTAGAAATTATGAAATAAGTTCAAAAGCGTTTTACAATTTTACTGTTTAGTAGTAGAAATTAACAAGCTCAAGAAATGACTTTGGCTTTAGAGGGAATGAGTAGTTTGCATAAGACCACATTTTAACCAAATAAATCCATATAAAATATAACAAAATAAAATACATATTTTTTCTTTGTTATAAATATGATTCGTTATAAATCCAGATAAAATACAACAAAATTCTATTTTTAGTCTTTATAGGGCTATGAATGCTTCCAACTCTATGAACTGCCAGTATAGACAAGGGAGGGCTAAGATTCTGAAGAGGATAGAACCTCTGAAAGTTTAGCGATCAATCTGCAGATGCTTTTTTCCTGGGACATTTGCTGATAAACAGGCAACAGAGAAAGAATCTGGGTTTAGACCTGGCAGAAGGCTGCCATTAAGGAGCTGGAAAATAAGCTTGTGTGGTCTTGCTGGGCCACATAACAAAATTGCAGATTTGAGGAGCCTCAAAACACATGGTCTGTTTCCCTATCAAGATGTTTGCAAAGGGGTGGGGAGCAAGGTGACACTAAAACTCTAAGTTAAAACTCTGAGACACAGAGTCATTAAAGATTACAGTTCAGAACATGGGGGTGGGGATGGTTAAACATGTCAGGCTCACAGTTGAAATCCCCAGAAAACAATACTTTATAAAAATGAACAAAAAAGAGGTAAACTAAGCCCTAGAAAAACTGTAATAGCCACAGCCATGATTAAATTAAGGTGATCTCCTTTGACTTCTACCTGCTTTGCAGAAAAAAGTATGAAATCTCTCTAGCAGAATATAACACTATTAAAGTCTCTGTATTATATACAATATCTAGCACTCTATTAAAAATTATGGGACATGCCAAAAGACAGACATGCATGATCAAATATCAAGAGAAAAAATCAAAGAAAATAACAACAGATCCATAGGTGATCCAGATACTGGAGTTGGCAGACAGAACTTTAAAATAACTATGATTAATTTGTTCAAGAAAACATAGGGTGAGCAGGCTGCTCAGATCTACAATGCCGTGAAAGAAGCTAGGTTTATTCTATCTTGTTTCTTTCCTACTCCCTCTCCCTACCCTTGGTATTGTCCTCATCAACATGGTCAGCTTTGACACTATGGCCATATCAACCATTGCTCTAGCCTGTAAGAAGGGCAAAAGAAAAAGTGAAGGGAAATAAACTTTATTTTTAAAATAGTGTGAGCAGAATGTTGCACACATCACTTCTACTCATCTTTGAATAGCCAAAAGTTAGTCAAATTGCCACATGCAGCTTCAAAGACTTTTGGGAAATGTAACCTCAGGCTGGGAGTTTATACTAAAACTGTGAGTGGATTGTTGGTTTTATATTACTCAAAAAATATAAAGGAGAAGAAAAATTAACAGTTTTTTTCCTATATTTGTTGCAACTGAAATAGTTTTCAAGAAAGAATTGATCAGGACAGTGATATGACTGAGATTTTTAACAAGATAAGCAAAAGTATTTTGATTGTGAGATTCATAATGAAATATGGGAATGTAAATTTACAACTATTTTAAAAGACAGGATGAATAAGCATGTCCCCACATCGGGAGGAAGAAGCAAATATTAATACAGTAAATTTTTTTGTCATATATTTAAATGTTAAACTGACCATGTGTTCTTGCAATAAATACAAACTGATAGTGATTTTTCCCTTTCCACATACCACTGATTAATGTTGGCAATATTTTGTTTAGGATTTTATATCTATGTTTGTAAAAGAGATGGAACAGGACTTTTTTTCCATTTATTCAAATCTATTTGTCAGATTTGGGAATTCGAATTTTGCTAGCATCATAAACTGAGTTGGGAAATATTCCTGCTCAAATATTCAAAGGAAATATTCAAACAATTCCTTTAAGATTCAAAAATTCTTCCTTAATTGGTTGGTAGAATTCTTAAAGCAAATCATCTAATCCTAGATTTTCTATGTGAGAAGGCTAACTGTAGATATTGTACAATTAGTTTTTTTCTATTTTTCTGTTCTATTACATCAAATGTTCAAAATAAATGTCATACATTTATATTATTTTGTGTTGATAATATCTGTATGACATGTAATGTCGACCCTTTTTTTATTCTTGATATTAGAAGTCTGTGCCTTCTTTCATTGTTTCTTGATCAGTTATGCCAAGGAGTTATAAAATGTACTAGAAATTTCCAAGAACCACCTTTTAGCTTCATTGATTTTCTATATTTTATATTGTTTTCTCTTACTAATTTTTGCTCATGTATAACTTATGTCCTACTCTCTCTGCAAAGAAATATATAGATAATCAATTTTTAACTTAAAAAAAAAGAGAACATAGGGGGAAAATTTTTGAAAAAAATGCTTTAAATCATGGAGACTTCCTCCTGAGAAGTGAAATCATAAGAAATAATGAAATAGCCACTCTAGAACTGAAAAACAGAGTATCTGAAATTAAGAACTCAATAGAATGATTTAATAGCAATTGAAACAGTTGAAAAAAAATTTTGTGAACTGAAAGATAGCTCTGTAGAAAATACCTAACTAAAGCACAAAGAGAAAAAGGAGGCATAATATAGAGGGCTTATAAGACATGCTGGGGGTATGGGGCATAGGTGTAACATACTTATTTATTAGCGTTCCAGAAAGACAAGCAGGAAAGAAATGTAACAGAAGACATATATGAACATACAATAGTCAAGAATTATTTTAAATTGACGAAAGACATCAATCCAGAGATTCAAAGGCTCTGCAAACCTCAAGCAAGTAAACATACCATATCACCCAGCAATCCTACTCCTGGGCATATACCCAGAGAAAACCATAATTTGAAAATATACATGCACCCCAATGTTCATTGCAGCACTATTTACAATAGCCAGGACATGGAAGCAACCTAAATGTCCATCAACAGAGGAATGGATAAAGAAGTTGTGGTACATATATACAATGGAATAGTACTCAGCCATAAAAAGGAACAAAATTGTGCCATTTGCAGGGACATGGATGCACCTAGAGACTGTCATACGGAGTGAAGTAAGTCAGAAAGAGAAAAATAAATATTGTATAATATCACTTATGTGGAATGGACACCAAGCAGGGAAAGGGGGGGTGGGGTGGATTAGGAGATTGGGGTTGACATATATACACTACTATGTATAAAACAGATAACTGAGAACATACTGTATAGCACAGGAAACTCTACTCAATGCTCTATGATGACCTAAATGGGAAGGAAATAGAAAAAAGAGGGGATATATGTATACGTATAGCTGATTCACTATGCTGTAAAGCAGAAACTAACACAACATTGTAAAGCAATGTTGAATGAATAAAAATTAATAAAAAAAAAGAAAACCACACTCTTGACACATAAAACACAAAGACCAAATAATAATAATTGCTTTCAAAAGAGAAACAGTAAGTATGACAACTTACTTCTCAATAGAAATCACATAAGGCCTAAAGCAATGGAATAACATGTTTAAAGTGCTGAAAGAAAATAACTACCAACATAGAAATCTTTGTCCCCAAAATAAAAAATGACCAAAGGGAGCTTTTCAGGCAGAGGAAAAATGATTCCATATGGAAATGCAGAAAGAAATGAAGCACAACAGAAAGGTTAACTGTGTGAAGAAATATTGACTATACAAAACAATAATATTCAAAGAGTTTAAATATAAGGAAACTTAAAATATATGACAATAATTAAACAAAAATAGGAGATAGCAAAACAGAGCTAAAATGTTCTAAGTTAGCATTATTGAGAAAGTGGTAAAAGTAATCCTTTTAATTGGACTGCAAAAAGTAAAGGATGTAGATTGTAATTTTTATGGTAACTACTAAAAGAATAGTAAAACAATGCATAAGAAAAATGTAATAGAGGTAGGTGAAGTGGAAAAATATAAAATATTTGATTAATTCAAAAAAGAAGGTGAGGTAAGAAAAAATGCTAAAACAAGTGGGCTGATAGAATATATGAAATAATATGGTTCATATAGGCACAAATATATCAGTAATCACATTAACCATAAATGGATTAATACTACTGTTAAACACAAAGTTTATCAGACTGGATTTTTAAAACTCATATGTTTTTAGGGTATACCTTTCACTCTTGATTATAGTTTCTCAAATTTTATATAAACTACTAGTATCTGAGTTATACCTATGGGTAGTTTTTAATTGTCAGTAATAATAACAAGACTTACTGAGTCCTTACCATGTGCCAGAAGCTATTTAAATTATTTTACATGTACTGATTCATTTAGTATTCATAATAACGTTTTGAGGTATGTTCTATTATGATCTCCATATTACTAAGGCATAAAGAGTTCAAATAAATTTCACAAGGTCAGTGCAAAGCAAGAAAATATTCTCACAAACTCTGCCACCAGAGATCATGCTCAGAATCACTGTGCTATACTGTCTCAATATCTGTAATAGAGAATAAAGACTATTTATAATGAGGGCTTTTTAAATTTTTTTCTTGAAACATAATTTTAATAATTTGTTTTATCTAAATATAATGTTACTCAGAATAATGAGCTCCTAGTACATTTTAAAAATATACAAGTATTCTAAAAACTACTAACATTCATTATGCATTTAAAATATACTTATATCAACACTTAAACATGGTTAAGATGGTAAATTTAACATTATGTGTTTTCTACCACATGATAGACAGATATCACACTATAAAAGTTAAAGAAAAAACATATGTCAAAGGTTAATGACAGAAAAAGAATACTCAAAATTAAATCTAGCAATTTAGAAAATCTAGCAATCTAGAAAAACGAAGATGTTTTAGAGTGTGTATGGACATGTTAAACTTGTTCTTATGTTTGCATCTCAATAATAAACTGGTGAATTTAACAGAAAACAAATTAAATTGACAGAAACCAGAGTGCTATTTTGGGGAGGCTATCATATGTATAACTGGGGCCTCTGGGAGCAAAAAATATTTTTTAAAAAACGTCTAAAAGTTAAGGATATATAGATGTAAGAACTATGAAGAGTCTGAGATTTTTATCTACCTCAAGCTAACAAGTTAACCTGCCACAGTTTCTCTGATGCTAGCAAAAGACATGAGATTCCTGAGACAGAAACAAAGGACCTTATTCCTCATACAATAATTCAGAGCATGAGCGTCATCATGCTTGCTTCTGTCCTCCTTGCCCTCAATCCTAATGAAGGCAAGGCAGATGGAGCAAAATGGATACCTGTACAAAGCAATGGGCTTTGTTTCAGAAGAAAACCTGTGAGCTTAGGGAACCTGAAACTTTCATAATCAGCAGTAAGCATGCCTGCCCTCTGCTTGAGAGGAAGACACTATCTCTATCTTCCAAAGCTATGTGCTATACAATCATCCTTGAAAAGACAGTCATAAACAAAGATGGGCAGAAATACAAAACAACCCCCGAGAATTCTCTCTTAATAAGGAAGAAGAATAAAAACAGATTTTAACATAGAAAACAAACTTTTTTAGGAATGTTTACCTAGGAAACAAATATCTGAAAAAAAATAAGTTTCAATAAAAATTAGAAACCTGAAAAAAGGTAATGTCCAAAAATATAAAAATCCCATAAATACAAAGTTGACATATAATGAAACATAAAAGAGTTAATGTGTCAGTAATTCAGGAAATCAAATGTCAAATTAGTTACATAACAATTCCTACCTTAAAACTGTTAATCATACTTTTTCCTAGTTTCTTTTGTTTTCATTGTTGTTGCCATTTGTTCTCATCTTAAAATTGTACTGTGTACCTTAAAACAATACTAAACCAAAATATAGTAATTAATTCCACTAAACTGAAATCTGAGGATATGCAAAATACAGTGACATCAAAAAGGCAGGGACAGTGGGGTGGAAGCAGGGAGAAAATGTGATCAATGAAAGATTTCCAAGGAGGCTGACATATGAACAATATATGGAGAATGAATAGGGCCTGGAATCTACCAAAAAACATACTCTACATCCAAAGACAAAGAAGAAGCCACAACGAGATGGTAGGAGGGATGCAATCATGATAAAATCAAATCCCATACTTGCTCGGTTGACAACTCACAAAACGGAAAACAATTATACCACAGAAGTTCTCCCATGGGAGTGAAAGTCCTGAGCCCCATGTCAGGCTTCCCGCCTGGGGGTCCAGCAATGGGAAGAGGAGTCCCCAGAGAATCTGGCTTGGAAGGCAAATGGGATTTGACTGTGGGACTTCCACAGAACTGAGGGAAACAGAAACTCCACACTTGGAGAGTGCACAAAAAGTCCTGTGTTCACCAGGACCCAGGGGTAAAAAGCAGTGACCCCATCAGACTGGGCCAGACCTACCTGCTAGTATTGGAGGGTCTCCTGCAGAGGTGGGAGGGCTGTGGCTCACTGCGGGGACAAAGACACTGGCAGCAGCAGTTCTGGGAAGTACTCTGGTGTGAGCACTCGCAGAGGGCACAATCAGCCCCACCAGTCTGTAGGCTCAAGTGCTGAGTTGCCTCAGACCAAACAACCAAAAGAGAGGGAACACAGCCCCACCCATCAGACAAGCAGATTAAATTTTTACTGAGCATGGCCCTGCCCACCAGAGGGACAAGATCCAGATCTACCCAAAACCAGTCCCTCCCATCAGGAAGCTTGCACAAGCCTCTTAGACAGCCTCATCCACCAGAGGGCAGACAGCAGAAGCAAGAACACTACAATCATGCAGCCTATGGAATGGAAACCACAATGACAGAAAGTCAGACAAAATGAAATGGCAGAGGAATATGTCCCAGATGAAATAACAAGATAAAAAACAAGAAAAACAAGTAAGTGAATTAGAGATAGGCAATCTTCCAGAAAAAAAAATTCAGAATAATGATAGTGAAGATGATCCTGGAAAAAGAATGGAGACAAGGATCAAGAAGATGCAAGAAATGTTTAACAAAGACCTAGAAGAACTAAAGAACAAACAAACAGAGATGAACAATACAATAAGTGAAATGAAAAATACACTACAAGGAATAAATAGCAGAATAACTGAGGCAGAAGAGGGGACAAGTGACCTGGAAGATAAAGTGGTGGAAATCACTGTCACAGAACAGAATAAAGAAAAAAGTATGAAAAGAAATGAAAACAGTCTAAGAGACCTCTGGGACAACATTAAATGCACCAACATTAGCATTATAAGGGTCCCAGAAGGAGAAGAGAGAAAGGACCTGAGAAAATATTTGAGGACATAATAGCTGAAAAACTTCCCTAACATGGGAGAGGAAACAGTCACCCAAGTACAGGAAGTGCAGAGAGTCCCAGGCAGGATAAGCCCAAGGAGAAACATGATGAGACACATAGTAATCAAATTAACAAAAGTTAAAGACAAAAAGAAAATATTAAAAGCAGCAAAGGAAAAATGACAAATAACATACAAGGGAACTCCCGTAAGATTTCAGCTAATTTCTCATCAGAAACTCTGCAGGTCAGAAGGGAGTGGCATGATATATTTAAAGTGATGAAAGGGAAGAACCTACAACAAAGAATACTCTACCAAGCAAAGCTCTCATTCAGCTTTGATGGTGAAATCAAGAGCTTTACAGACAAGCAAAAGTTAAGAGAATTCAGAACCAACAGACCAGCTTTGCAACAAATACTAAAGTAACTCCTCTAGGTGGGAAAGAGACCAGCAACTTAAAACAAACTTGTACATATATAGACTGCTATACCCAAACCACATGGGAACAGCAAACCCAGAAATATAATAGACACACACACATGAAAAGAAAAAGGAACCCTAACACAGCACTAAAGATGGCCATCAAACCACAAGAAAAGAGAACAAAAGAAGAAGGGAAGAAAAAAGACCCACAAAAAATAACCCAAGGGCTTCTCTGGTGGTACAGTGGTTGAGAGTCCGCCTGCTAATGCAGGGGACGTGGGTTCGTACCCTGGTCCAGGAAGATCCCACATGCCGCGGAGCAGCTGGGCCTGTGAGCCATGTCCGCTAAGCCTGCACGTCCAGAGCCTGTGCTCCGCAACGGGAGAGACCACAACAGTGAGAGGCCCGCGTATCACAAAAACAAACAAACAAAAAAAAAACACAAAACCAAAATAATTAAGAAAATTGCAATAGGAACATATGTATCAATAATTACCTTAAATGCAAATGGATTAAATGCTTCATCTAAAAGACAAAGATGGGCTGAATGGATACAAAAAAAAAAGACCCATATATATGCTGTCTATAAGAGACCCACTTCAGACCTAGGGACACATACAGACTGAAAGTGAGGGGATGGAAGAAGATATTCTGGTATTCCAAACAAATGGAAATCAAAAGAAAGCTGAAGTAGCAATACTCATATCTGACAAAATAGACTTTAAAATAAAGACTGTTAAAAGAGACAAAGAAGGACATTACATAATGATCAAGGGATCAATCCAAGAAGAAGATATAAAAATTGTAAATATATATGCACCCAAAATAGAAGCATCTCAATATACAAGGCAAATACTAACAGCCATAAAAGGAGAAATCAACAGTAACACAATAACGGTGAGGGATTTTAACACCCCACTTTCATCAATGGACAGATCATACAGACAGAAAATCAATAAGGAAACACACGCCTTAAATAACACATTAGACCAGATGGACTTAATTGATATTTATAGAGCACTGCTTCCAAAAACAGCAGAATACACACGCTTCTCATGTGAACATGGAACATTCTCCAGGACTGACCACATGCTGGGCCACAAAGTCAGCCTCAGTAAATTTAAGAAAATTGAAATCATATCAAGCATCTTTTCTGACCACAACACTATGAGATTAGAGTTAACTACAAGAAAAAAAACTGTAAGAAAATGAACATGTGGAGGTTAAACAATATGATACTAAATAACAAAAGGATCACTGAAGAAATCAAAGAGAAAATTAAAACTACATAGAGACAAATGAAAATGAAAACACAATGATCCAAAACCTATGGGATGCAGCAAAAGCAGTTTTGAGAGGGAAGTTTACAGCAATACAATCTCACCTCAGGAAATAAGAAAAATCTCAAATAACCTAACCTTATACCTGAAGCAGCTAGAGAAATAAGAAGAAACAAAACCTAAAGTTAGTAGAACAAAAGAAATCATAAAGATGAGAGAAAAAATGAATGAAACAAAGAAAGCAATGACAATTATCAATGAAACTGAAACCTGGTTCTTTGAAAAGATAAACAAAATTGATAAACCATTAGCTAGACTCAACAAGAAAAAAGGGAGAAGACTCAAATCAACAAAATTAGAAAAGAAAAGGGAGAAGTAACAACTGACACCAGAGAAATACAAAGGCTCATAAGAGACTACGACAAGTAACCATATGCCAATAAAATGGACAACCTGGAAGAAATGGACAAATTCTTAGGAAGATACTATCTCCCAAGGCTGAACCAGGAGGAAATAGAAAATATGAACAGACCAACCACAAGCACTGGAATTGAAACTGTGATTTAAAAACTCCAAACCAACAAAAGTCCAGGAACTGATGGCTTCACAGGTGAATGCTATCAAACATTTAGAGAAGAGCTAACACCTATCCTTCTCAAACTCTTCCAAAATATAGCAGAGGAAGGAACACTCCCAAACTCATTCTATGAGTCCACTATCACTGTGATATGATAACCAAAGATACCACAGAAAAAGAAAATTATAGGCCAATATCACTGATGAATATAGATGCAAAAATTCTCAACAAAACACTAGCAATCCAAATCCAACAATACATTAAAAGGGTCATACACCATGATCAAGTGGCATTTATTCCACGGGTGCAAGGATTTTTCAATATCCTCAAATCAATCAGTGTGATACAGCACATCAACAAATTGAAGAATAAAAGCCATGGCGATCACAGAAGAAAAAGAAATAAAAGGAATCCAAATTGGAAAAGAAGAAGTTAAACTGTCACTGTTTGCAGAAGACATGATACTATACATAGAAAATCCTAAAGATGATACCAGAAAACTACTAAAGCTCATCAGTGGATTTGGTAAAGTTGCAGGTTACAAAAGTAATACACAGAAATCTATTGTAGTTCTATACACTAACAACAAAAGATCAGAAAGGGAAATTCAAAAAACAATCCCATTTGCCATCACATCAAAAGGAATAAAATACTTAGGAAAAAACCTACCTAAGGAGGCGAAAGACCTGTCCTCCAAAACCTATACGATGCTGATGACAGAAATTGAAAACGACACAAACTGATACAATGATATACCATGTTCTTGGACTGGAAGAATCAATACTGTCAAAATGACTATACAACCCAAGGCAATCTACAGATTCAATGCAATCCCTATCAAATTACCAATGTCATTGTTATTCTTCACAGAACTAGAACAAAAAAATCTTAAAATTTGTATGGAGAAACAAAAGACCCCAAATAGCCAAAGCAATCTTGAGAAAGAAAAATGGAGCTGGAAGAATCAGGCTGCCTGATTTTAGACTATACTACAAAGATATAGTCATCAGGGCTTCCCTGGTGGCGCAGTGGTTGAGAGTCCGCCTGCCGATGCAGGGGACACGGGTTCGTGCCCCGGTCCGGGAAGATCCCACATGCCGTGGAGCGGCTGGGCCCGTGAGCCGTGGCCGCTGAGCCTGTGCATCTGGAGCCTGTGCTGCGCAATCGGAGAGGCCACAACAGTGAGAGGCCCGCGTACCGCAAAAAAAAAAAAAAAGATATAGTCATCAAAACAGTACGGTACTGACACAAAAATAGAAATATAGATCAATGGAACAGGATAGAAAGCCCAGAAATAAACCCACACACCTATGGTCAATTAATCTATGACAAAGGAGGCAAGACTATACAACGGTGGAAAGACAGTCTCTTCAATAAATGATGCTGGGAAAACTGGACAGCTACATGTAAAAAAATGAAATTAGAACATTCTTTAACACCATACACAAAAATAAGCTCAAAATGGAGTAAAGACCTAAATGAGAGACCGGACACTATAAAACTCTTAGAGGAAAACACAGGCAAAACACTCTCTGACATAAATTGCAGCAATATATTTTTCAATCCATCTCCCAGAGTAATGGAAATAAAAACAAAAATTAAAAAATGGGACCTAATAAAACTCAAAAGCTTTTGCACAGCAAAGGAAACCATAAACAAAATGAAAAGACAACCCATAGGATGGGAGAAAATATTTGCCAGTGATGTGACTGACAAGGGATTAGTCTCCAAAATTTACCAACAGCTCATGAGGCTTAACACCATGAGAACAAATGACCCAATCAAAAAATGGGCAGAAGACCTAAACAGACATTTCTCCAAAGAAGACATACAGATGGCCAAGAGGCACATGAAATGATGTTCAACATCGTTAATTATTAGAGAAATGCAAATCAAAACTACAATGAGATATCACCTAACACCAGTCAGAATGGCTATCATCAAAAAATCCACAAACAATAAATGCTGGAGAGGGTGTGGAGAGAAGGGAACCCTCCTACACTGTTGATGGGAATGTAAATTGGTACAGCCACTATGGAGAACAGTATGGAGGTTCCTTAAACAACTAAACATAGAACTACCATATGATCCTGCAATCCCACTCCTGGGGAAGCAATGTACACACTGCTTTATTTTAAATGGATAAACAGCAAGGTCCTACTGTACAGCACAGGGAACTCTACTCAATACTGTGTAACAACCTAAGTGGAAAAAGAATTTGAAAAAGAATAGATACATCTATATGTATAACTGAATCACTCTGCTGTACACCTGAAACTAACACAATATTGTTAAGCAACTATATTCCAATATAAAATAAAAAATTTTTTAAAAAGAATGAATAGGAAATTTCTAGGAGAACTAGATATATATTCTGCCCCATATCATGAGAGAGATTTTAGCAAATCTTTGAGGATGACAATTTGTTAATGGAGGCTGAAAGGGCAGTGAAGAAATTTTTGGAGACTGAAAAAGGGGGCTCCATATTAACTAATAATGTAATGTTTTTAAAAATGTTACACACGGTGCTTAATTTGACTCAGCACGGGAGACCTGATTTGGCCCTGGCATGGACAAGATTGACAGACTGATAGATGTCCCTCAATTCTATGGGTGGTGGTCATAGCCATTCTTAGTTGGTAAAGCAATTTGTCTGGTTAATTCTAATAACACACAAAACTCTGGCATGCTACTTAGTTATGCAACCCCCAAGAAATGGGCATCTTCCAATGTCTTAGAGGGACAAGTGGTGTTCAGCCACCCAAGATTTAAGCAAATAACAGGTCTCTGATGCCCTTAAGTATCCTGGTTTGCATGCATACTACACTAACTGCCTCAGCATGGGCCTACCCTGAAACTGCATGTACAGGTAACCCTTTGAACCTCATTCATGATGGAAATCTGAGGGATTGAAATTATTCCTGAAGAAGAAGGAATTCCCAGTAAGGGCCAAAAGCCTGCATTGATTGGTTTAATGAGGCCCTCAGATCAGACCCTGGGTTGGTCTCTACCTTGGCGAGAGCTGCGAAGGGAGTCCAACTAGGCTCTTTAGAGGAAGTAAAAGCTGTAGCGAGGTTTCTACAGATGAACCTGCAGAAGCATCACTAATGAACCTTATCGCCTAAAGGGACAAAGGAATGCTGAGTCTTCTGTCCTCCCAATGCATGAGAATAATTGCACAATGACATGATGTATCATGTTGTATTTAAGGAACTTTAAGTGAAGGTAAAGGTAAGGGAGTGAGAAGCAAAAATTAAGGGAAATTATGGCAGCAGTGAGAAATGAGGCAGAGAGCTAGACAGACACCATAAAGGGTATTGTATTTATTTTAAAAATAATTGTTGTCAGCCAAGTTTTTATTAACAAAGCAGTTGGCTCGTGTTCATTAATTTTGTGTTACCTTAAAGGCATTTTTTTTTTTTTTTTTTTGCGGTATGCGGGCCTCTCACTACTGTGGCCTCTCCCGTTGCAGAGCACAGGCTCCGGACGCACAGGCTCAGCAACCACGCTCACAGGCAAAGCCGCTCCACGGCATGCGGGATCCTCCCGGACTGGGGCACGAACCCGCGTCCCCTGCATCGGCTGGCAGACTCCCAACCACTGCGCCACCAGGGGAGCCCCTTAAAGGCATTTTTGAGCTTGGAGTGAAGGGAAATTATGGCAATGGTAAGATAGGAGTTTAGAAAACTAAGTAGACAACAGATTATGAAAAGGACATTTTTCTTAGACTTAAATTTCTTCCTATACCTGATAGAAGGCACAGAATTTTAGGCAAAAGGAGCTTATTAAAAGGCAGTACCGGGCTTCCCTGGTGGTGCAGTGGTTGAGAGTCCACCTGCCGATGCAGGGGACATGGGTTTGTGCCCTGGTATGGGAAGATCCCACATGCTGCAGAGCGGCTAGGCCCGTGAGCCATGGCCACTGAGCCTGCGCGTCCAGAGCCTGTGCTCCACAACGGGAGAGGCCACAACAGTGAGAGGCCCGCGTAACACACACACACAAAAAAAGTCAGTACCATGACATGACGTGTTTTAGAGAGATATTACTTCCAATCATATAGCTAAATTTGCATTATTTTTTCTCAGCTTGATGATCGTTTTAACTCATGTGTGTAGTGAAAACACTTAAGATATACTCTCTTAGCAAATTTCAAGTATACAATGCAGTATTATTAACTATAGTCACCATGCTACACATTAGATCTCCAGAACTTATTCATCCTGCATTGAAACTTTGTATCCTTTGAGCAACATCTCCCCCTTTCCTTCACCCCTCAACCCTTGACAACCATCATTCTACTGTTTCTATGAGTTCTATTTTTTCAGATTCCATATATAAATGAAATCATGCAGTATTTGTCTTTCTGCATTTGGCTTATTTCATTATTTGATTTAGCATAATGTTCTTCAGGTGTTCTTCATCCCTGTTGTTGCAAATGACAGGATTTCCTTCTTTTTTAAGGCTGAATAGTATTCCCCTGTATGTGGCATTTGGGTGTGTGTACACACACCCACACCATCTTCTTTATCCATTCATCTTTCTATAGACACATACATTGATTCACATCTCAGCTATTGTGAATAATGCTGCAATGAACATGGAACAGCAGATATCTCTTCAATATACTGACTTCATTCCCTTTAGATATATAATCACAAGTCAGATTGCTGGATTATATGGCAGTTCATTTTTAATATTTTGAGGAATCTCCATACTGTTTTCCACAATGGCTGTACCAATTTACATTCCCACCAACAGTGAACAAGGGTTTCCTTTTCTCCATATCCTCACCAACACTTATCTCTTGTCTGAGAATGCCCATTCTAACAGATGTGAGATGATATGGCATTGTGATTTTTATTTGCATTTCCCTGTTGATTAGTGATGTTGAGCATTTTCTCATATACCTGTTGGCCATTTGTATGTCTTCTTTTAAGAAACGTCCATTCACATCCTTTGTCCATTTTTAAATCAAACTATTAGTTTTCTTGCTATTGAGCTGTTTGAGTTTCTTATATATTTTGGATAGTAACGCCTTATCAGATGCATGGTTTGTAAATATTCTTTTCCCATTCACTCTGTTGATTGTTTCTTTTACTGTACAGAAACTTTTTATTATAATTTGATGCAATCCAATTTGTTTATTTTTGCTTTTGTTGGTTGTGCTTTTGGGGTCATATGTAAAGAAATTATTGTCTAGATGAGTGTGAAAAAGCTTTCTCCCTGTGTTTTCTTCTAATCGTTTTACAGTTTCAGGTCTTATATTTAAGTCTCTAATTAATCTTGCCTTGATTTTTTTATATGGTGTGTGATAAAAGTCCAGTTTCATTCTTCTGCATGTGGATATCCAGTTTTCCCAGCACAGTTTATTGAAGAGACTGTCTTTTCTTCATTGAGTGTTCTTGGAAGAAAATACATGGATGTATTTCTGACGCTCTCTATTCTGTTCCAATGGTCTATATGTCTGTTTTTATGCTAGTACAAACTGTTTTTATTACTATAGCTTTGTAGTGTATTTTAAAATCAGGTAGTGTGAGGCCTCCTGTTCTTTTTGCTCAAGATTGCTTTGGCTATTTGAGATCTTTTATGGCTCCATATAAATTTTAGAATTTTTTTCTATTTCTGTGAAAAATGCCATTGGAATTTTGATAGAGATTGCACTGAATCTGTATATCATTTGGGTAGTATGGACATTTTTACAATATTAATTTTTCCAATCCATGAACATGGGCTATCTTGCCATTTACTTGTGTCTTCTTCAATTTTTTTAATCAATGTTTTATAGTTGTCAAGTGTACAGACCTTTCTCTTCCTTGGTTAAATTTAGTACTAAGTATTTTTCATTCTATTGTAAATGGGATTGTTTCCTTAATTTCTTTTTTGGACAGTTGTTGTTAGTGTGTAAAAATGCCACTGATTTTTGAATGTTAATTACATCCTGCAACTTTACTAACAACAATTTAAAATTTTGTAAGAATTTATGAAAATCTTACTTTGTGAAATTTTAATAATTTTTGTTTAAATAAGAAAAACCTTTGTTTCCATTTTTCTGATATGCCTATGAATCTGCAGCATTACTAAAAGATTACTGATAATGATTTCACAGCTGTTCTTTCATTACAATGAGATGTATTTCAGCTACAGCTAAAGTTTTTAACTAATTTAAAGCACTAGGGTGTTTACTTTAATAGCAAATATACTAAAGTTGGAACAATACAGATATTATCATCCTGTGCAATGATGACATGCAAATTTGTGAAGCATTTCATTAAAAAAATTTTTTTAAGTACTAGGGTACTCTTACATTACCACCATAGGTATATTAGTGTTCAATTTCCTATAAAGCATGTGTGTTCCACACTTTCTGGGATGAAAATCATTTTCTCTGATAGGAGAGTCCAATCCAGTTTAGTAATTCAATGGCTCTGCTATCCCTATATCATCTACCCCAACCCTACAGGATTCTTGTATCTTCTTAGCAATTCTTTTGCCAAACCAAACTTATACAAAGTCATTTTAATTTTCTTTAGCATTTTTTACAATAAATTGTTCTTCTCTTTAAACTTCCTAGATTATACTTCTATGCCTCTCTTTTCTATTCATTTATTCAGTCATTATTTCCTAAGTGTGTACTATACTATGGACACATTTCCAATGTTTTGTTCATGCCCTGTTATGATCTGACAGCTATGTTCAAAGTTCCCCAGTGTTTAACATCTGTTTATATTCTCTCTATAGATTATCTACCTATCTATTCTTTCTATATTTTCCACCTGAATTGTTAGCTACTTTAACTTTTCTATATATTCATTCTCTTAAGCTTTCTCAAATTCTTCAGAAATGAGAAAGAATAATTATATACACAAACATTAAGATGTCCTTTTAAAATCTGAACTCTAAAAGGTTTAATGTGTAGCCAGCTGCACTGTCAGAATTTTACTCATGAGAGTGGCTTCCTGTCAACCTGTTAGGCTATAATAATTATGTGAGTAACCTTCTTACTCATATAACCTCTGATCTCAGGAATGTTTCTTGTTTTCTGCTGATCATTTTGAAATAGGGATTTTCTACATTTCTTGTATGTGTCTAACAATGTCCAGAATCTCTTCTTTGACAATTCTAAACTTTAAAATAAGAGAACAGAAGTTCCTCTCTTGGCTTCCATTACTTTCTATAAAGATAAATTGTCAGCAATCAAACACATGTAAAATGTTTGGCTTTCCATGAAATGAGAAATCAAACAAACCCTTTTATATTTACCCACATGGTTACCTGTGATACTCTGCATTACTTTATACAGATCCAGATTCCATCTGGTAACATTTTTCTCTGCCTGGAGGACTTCCCTTAACATTTCTTACACTGTAGGTCTTCTGCAGATAAATATTTCAGCTTTTATATATATGAAAAGGTCTTCTTTTTTATGGAGGTAGAAATGACTTACAATATTACATTAGTTTCAGGTATGCGACATAATGATTCGATACTTATACATATCACAAAATGATTACCACAATGTCAGGTTAACACCCATCACCACAAAGATTTTTTTCTTGAAATGAGAACTTTTTAGATTTACTCTCTTAGCACCTTTCAAATATTCAATACAGTATTATTAACTATAGTCACCATGCTGTACATTACATCCCCATGACTTATTCATTTTATAAATAGAAGTTTTTAGAAAAGCTTTTCAGTTTGTTTTCATTTTTGAAAGATATTTGAGCCTGCAGTAGAATTATAGGTTGACAACTGTTTTCTTTCAGTACTTCAAAGATGTTGCACTGCTGTCTTCTGACTTGCATCACTTCCAACATGAAATGTACTGTCATGTTTAACTTCATCCCTCTTAATGTCATGTATACTTTTCCTCTGGCTGCTTTTAAGAATTTTTTTTCTTTTTTACCATTTTATTCAATTTGATTATAATTTGCCTTGGCATAGTTTCCTTGATGTCTTTTGTGCTATGGGTTTGTTGAGCTTCATGAATATGTGGTTCTAGTTCTCATCGAAGTTTGGAAATTTTCAGCCTTATTTCTTAAAATTATTTTTTGTGTCCCCTCACTCTTCTTTCAAGGATTCCAGTTACACATTTAAGCCACCTCAAACTGTCCCATAGTTCACTGATTCTTTTTTTGTCTTTTTTTCTCACTGTACTTCGTTTGAGATATTAACATTTTCTATTACTGTCCTGAGGTTAACTAATTTTTTAGTCTGAACTAACTAATCCGCTGCTAACTAGTGTACATTTTTTCACACATTATATCAATACTGCCCATCTCTAGAACTTTAATTTGGGCCTTTCTATTTGTGCTATTGCTCTACTTAATATGCTCAATGTTTCTTCTACCTTCTTGAACATATAGAATATAGTTATAATAACTGTTTAATGTACTTTCCACTAATTTTGTCATCTGTATAACTTCTGGGCCTCTCTATTGATACTTTCCTGCTCCTTTGCATACCTAGTAATATTTTCTTTTATTGAATGCTACACTCTGTGAATTTTACCTTATTGGGTTCTGGATATTTTTAATTCCTATGAACATTCTTGAGCCTTGTTCTGGGAGGCACAAATTCAGTAAGCAAAAATATATATATATAAAAGACAAAACTAATTGAGAAAAAAAGAAATTGCCATTCACGGATGGCATAAAATCACTTGAGGAAATTTTTTTTTAAACTAATAGTAAATTAGTAGGACTAATCATTGAATTTAGCAAGAAGTATGAATCATTGGTAAAGCAAATCTTTAATAAAGACTATTATATTTCTTTACACCAATAAAAGAAAGCTAAACAATGAAAATATTTAAAAGATAACATTTTGATAGCATTAAAAAACATCAAAGGTGGACAAGGGGAAGATGGCGGAAGAGTAAGACGCGGAGATCACCTTCCTCCCCACGGATACACCAGAAATACATCCACACGTGGAACAACTCCTACAGAACGCCTACTGAACGCTGGCAGAAGACCTCAGACCTCCCAAAAGGCAAGAAACTCCCCACGTACCTGGGTAGGGCAAAAGAAAACACAGAGACAAAAGAATAGGGATGGCACCTGCACCAGTGGGAGGGAGCTGTGAAATAGGAAAGGTTTCCACACACTAGGAAGCCACTTCGCAGGCAGAGACTGCGGGTGGCGGAGCGGGGGAGCTTCGGGGCTGTGGAGGAGAGCACAGCAACAGGGGTGCGGAGGGCAAAGCGGGGAGATTCCCGCACAGAGGATCGGTGCCGACCGGCACTCACCAGCCGGAGAGGCTTGTCTGCTCACCTGCTGGGGCGGGCGGGGCTGTGAGCGGAGGCTTGGGCTTTGGTCGGAGCGCAGGGAGAGGACTCAGGTTGGTGGCGTGAACACAGCCTGAAGGGGTTAGTACACCACGGCTAGCTGGGAGGGAGTCCGGGAAAAGGTCTGGAGCTGCCGAAGAGGCAAGAGACTTCTTCTGACCTCTTTGTTTCCTAGTACGCGAGGAGAGGTGATTAAGAGCGCTGCTTAAAGGAGCTCCAGTGACAGGCGCGAGCTGCGGCTAAAAGCGCGGACCACAGAGACGGTAAGGCCGCTGCTGCCGCCACCAAGAAGCCTGTGTGCAAGGACAGGTCACTATCCACACCTCCCTTCCGGGGAGCCTGTGCAGACCGCCAATGCCAGGTTCCTGGGATCCAGGGACAACTTCCCCAGGAGAATGCACGGCGAGCCTCAGGCTGGTGCAACGTCACGCCGGCCTCTGCCGCTACAGGCTCGCCCCGCACTCCGTGCCCCTCCCTCCCCCCAGCCTGAGTGAGCCAGAGCCCCCGAATCAGCGGCTCCTTTAAACCCATCCTGTCTGAGCGAAAAACAGACACCCTCCGGCGACCTACACGCAGACGCAGGGCCAAATCCAAAGCTGAACCACTGGGAGCTGTGAGAACAAAGAAGAGAAAGGGAAATCTCTCCCAGCAGCCTCAGAAGCAGCGGATTAAAGCTCCACAATCAACTTGATGTACCTGCATCTGTGGAATACATGAATAGACAACGAATCATCCCAAATTGAGGAGGTGGACTTTGAGAGCAAGATTTATGATTTTCCCCCCTTTTCCTCTTTTTGTGTGTATGTGTATGCTTCTGTATGAGATTCTGTCTGTATAGCTTTGTTTCCACCATTTGTCCTAGGGTTCTATCCATCTGTTTGTTTTTTGTTTTCTTAATAATTAATTTTAATAACTTTATTTTATTTTATCTTTTCTTTCTTTCTTTTCCTTTCTTTCCTTCCTTCCTTCCCTCCTTTAGACAATGAATCATCCCAAACTGAGGAGGTGGACTTTAAGAGCAAGATTTATGATTTTTTCCCCTTTTCCTCTTTTTGTGTGTATGTGTATGCTTCTGTATGAGATTTTGTCTGTATAGCTTTGCTTCCGCCATTTGTCCTAAGGTTCTATCCGTCCGTTTTTTTGTTTTTTCCTAATATTTTTGCTTAATAATTATTTTTTAATTTAATAACTTTATTATATTTTACTTTATTTTATCTTCTTTCTTTATTCCTTCCTTCCCTCCTTCCTACCTTCCTTCCTTCCTCCCACCATCCCTCCTTCCCTCCCTCCATGCTTTCTTGCTTTCTTTCCTTCTTTCCTTTTCTTCTTTGTTTCTTTCTTCCTTCCATCCTTCCTTCCTTCCTTCCTTTCCTTCCTTTCTTTTTTCTTTCTTTCTTTCTTCTACTAATTCTTTCTCTCTACTTTTTCTCCCTTTTATCCTGAGCCGTGTGGATGAAAGGCTCCTGGTGCTGCAGCCTGGAGTCAGTGCTGTGCCTCTGAGGTGGGACAGCCAACTTCAGGACACTGGTCAACAAGAGACTTCCCAGCTCCACATAATATCAAATGGCGAAAATGTCCCAGAGATCTCCACCTCAACGCCAGCACCCAGCTTCACTCAACGATCAGCAAGCTACAGTGCTGGACACCCTATGCCAAACAACTAGCAAAACAGGAACACAACCCCACCCATTAGCAGAGAGGCTGCCTAAAATCATAATAAGTCCACAGACACCCCAAAACACACCACCAGACGTGGTCCTGCCCACCAGAAAGACAAGATCCAGCCTCATCCACCAAATCACAGGCACTAGTCCCCTCCACCAGGAAGCCTACACAACCCACTGAACCAACCTTAGCCACTGGGGACAGACACCAAAAACAACGGGAACTACGAACCTGCAGCCTGCAAAAAGGAGACCCCAAACACAGTAAGATAAGCAAAATGAGAAGATAGAAAAACACACAGCAGATGAGGGAGCAAGATAAAAACCCACCAGATGTAAAAAATGAAGAGGAAATAGGCAGTCTACCTGAAAAAGAATTCAGAATAATGATAGTAAAGATGATCCAAAATCTTGGAAATAGAATACACAAAATGCAAGAAACATTTAACAAGGACCTAGAAGAACTAAAGATGAAACAAACAATGATGAACAATACAATAAATGAAATGAAAAATACTCTAGATGGGATCAATAGCAGAATAACTGAGGCAGAAGAACGGAGAAGTGACC
Source organism: Phocoena sinus (assembly GCF_008692025.1). NCBI lineage: Eukaryota > Metazoa > Chordata > Mammalia > Artiodactyla > Phocoenidae > Phocoena > Phocoena sinus. The sequence continues at coordinate 123,388,618 of NC_045767.1, read as the reverse complement.
TGGAAGATAAAATAGTGGAAATAACTACTGCAGAGCAGAATAAAGAAAGAAGCATGAAAAGAACTGAGGATAGTCGCAGAGATCTCTGGGACAACATTAAACGTACCAACATTCGGATTATAGGGGTTCCAGAAGAAGAAGAGAAAAAGAAAAGGACTGAGAAAATATTTGAAGAGATTATAGTTGAAAATTTCCCTAATATGGGAAAGGAAATAGTTAATCAAGTCCAGGAATCACAGAGAGTCCCATACAGGATAAATCCAAGGAGAAATACGCCAAGACACATATTAATCAAACTGTCAAAAATTAAATACAAAGAAAGCATATTAAAAACAGCAAGGGAAAAACAACAAATAACACACAAGGGAATCCCCATAAGGTTAACAGCTGACCTTTCAGCAGAAACTCTGCAAGCCAGAAGGGACTGGCAGGACATATTTAAAATGATGAAGGGGAAAAACCTGCAACCAAGATTACTCTACCCAGCAAGGATCTCATTCAGATTTAATGGAGAAATTAAAACCTTTACAGACAAGCAAAAGCTGAGAGAGTTCAGCACCACCAAACAAGCTTTACAACAAATGCTAAAGGAACTTCTCTAGGCAAGAAACACAAGAGAAGGAAAAGACCTACAATAATGAACCCAAAACAATTTAGAAAATGGGAATAGGAATATACATATTGATAATTACCTTAAATGTAAATGGACTAAATGCTCCCACCAAAAGACACAGATTGGCTGAATGGATACAAAAACAAGACCCATATATACGCTGTCTACAAGAGATCCATTTCAGACCTAGAGACACATACAGACTGAAAGTAAGGGGATGGAAAAAGATATTCCATGAAAAGGGAAATCAAAAGAAAGCTGGAGTAGCAATTCTCATATCAGACAAAATAGACTTTAAAACAAAGACTAATACAAGAGACAAAGAAGGACACTACATAATGATCAAGGGATCGATCCAAGAAGAAGATATAGCAATTGTAAATATTTATGCACCCAACATAGGAGCATGTCAATACATAAGGCAAATACTAACAGCCATAAAAGGGAAAATCAACAGTAATATACTCATAGTACGGGACTTTAACACCCCACTTTCACCAATGGACAGATCACTCAAAATGAAAATAAATAAGGAAACACAAGCTTTAAATGATACATTAAACAAGATGGACTTAATTGATATTTATAGGACACTCCATCCAAAAATAACAGAATACACATTTTACTCAAGGGCTCATGGAACATTCTCCAGGATAGATCATATCTTGAGTCACAAATCAAGCCTTGGTAAATTTAAGAAAATTGAAATTGTATCAAGTATCTTTTCCAACCACAATGCTGTGACACTAGATATCAATTACAGGAAAAGATCGTAAAAAATACAAACACATGGAGGCTAAACAATACACTACTTAATAACGAAGTGAACACTGAAGAAATCAAAGAGGAAATTAAAAAAATACCTAGAAACAAATGACAATGGAGACTTCACGACCCAAAACCTATGGGACGCAGCAAAAGCAATTCTAAGAGGGAAGTTTATAGCAATACAAGCCCACCTTAAGAAACTGGAAACATCTCAAATAAATGACCTAAACTTGCACCTAAAGCAATTAGAGAAAGAAGAACAAAAAAACCCCAAAGTTAGCAGAAGGAAAGAAATCATAAAAATCAGATCAGAAAAAAATGAAAAAGAAATGAAGGAAACGATAGTAAAGATCAATAAAACTAAAAGCTGGTTCTTTGAGCAGATAAACAATATTGACAAACCATTAGCCAGACGCATCAAGAAAAAAAGGGAGAAGACTCAAATGCATAGAATTAGAAATGAAAAAGGAGAAGTAACAACTGACACTGCAGAAATACAAAAGATCATGAGAGATTACTACAAGCAACTCTATGCCAATAAAATGGACACCCTGGAAGAAATGGACAAATTCTTAGAAATGCACAAACTGCCACGACTGAATCAGGAAGAAACAGAAAATATGAACAGACCAACCACAAGCACTGAAATTGAAACTGTGATTAAAAATCTTCCAACAAACAAAAGCCCAGGACCAGATGGCTTCACAGGCAAATTCTATCAAACATTTAGAGAAGAGCTAACACCTATCCTTCTCAAACTCTTCCAAAATATAGCAGAGGGAGGAACACTCCCAAATTCATTCTACAAGGCCACCATCACCCTGATACCAAAACCAGACAAGGATGTCACAAAGAAAGAAAACTACAGGCCAATATCACTGATGAACATAGATGCAAAAATCCTCAACAAAATACTAGCAAACAGAATCCAACAGCACATTAAAAGGATCATACACCATGATCAAGTGGGGTTTATTCCAGGAATGCAAGGATTCTTCAATTTACACAAATCAATCAGTGTGATAAACCACATTATCAAACTGGAGAAAAACCATATGATCATCTCAATAGATGCAGAGAAAGCTTTTGACAAAATTCAACACCCATTTATGATAAAAACCCTCCAGAAAGTAGGCATAGAGGGAACTTTCCTCAACATAATAAAGGCCATATAGGACAAACCCACAGCCAACATCATCCTAAATGCTGAAAAACTGAAAGCATTTCCACTAAGATCAGGAACAAGACAAAGTTGCCCACTCTCACCACTCTTATTCAACATAGTTTTGGAAGTTTTAGCCACAGCAACCAGAGAAGAAAAGGAAATAAAAGGAATCCAAATCGGAAAAGAAGAAGTAAAGCTGTCACTGTTTGCAGATGACAGGATACTATACATAGAGCATCCTAAAGATGCTACGAGAAAACTACTAGAGCTAATCAATGAATGTGGTAAAGTTGCAGGATACAAAATTAATGCATAGAAATCTCTGGCATTCCTATACACTAATGATGAAAAATCTGAAAGTGAAATCAAGAAAACACTCCCATTTACCCCTGCAATAAAAAGAATAAAATATCTAGGAATAAACCTACCTAAGGAGACAAAAGACCTGTATGCAGAAAATTATAATACACTGATGAAAGAAATTAGAGATGATACAAATAGATGGAGAGATATACCATGTTATTGGATTGGAAGAATCAACATTGTGAAAATGACTCTACTACCCAAAGCAATCTACAGATTCAATGCAATCCCTATCAAACTACCACTGGCATTTTTCGCAGAACTAGAAGAAAAAATTTCAATATTTGTATGGAAACACAAAAGACGCCGAATAGCCAAAGCAATCTTGAGAACAAAAAACGGAGCTGGAGGAATCAGGCTCCCTGACTTCAGCCTATACTACACAGCTACAGTAATCAAGACAGTATGGTACTGACACAAAAACAGAAAGATAAATCAATGGAACAGAGTAGAAAGCTCAGAGATAAACCCATGCACATATGGTCACCTTATCTTTGATAAAGGAGACAGGAATGTACAGTGGAGAAAGGACAGCCTCTTCACTACGTGGTCCTGGGAAAACTGGACAGGTACATGTAAAAGTATGAGATTAGATCACTCCCTAACACCATACACAAAAATAAGCTCAAAATGGATTAAAGACCTAAATGTAAGGCCAGAAACTATGAAACTCTTAGAGGAAAACATAGGCAGAACACTCTATGACATAAATCACAGCAAGATCCTTTCTGACCCACCTCCTAGAGAAATGGAAATAAAAACAAAAATAAACAAATGTGATCTAATGAAACTTCAAAGCCTTTGCACAGGAAAGGAAACCATAAACCACACCAAAAGACAACCCTCAGAATGGGAGAAAATATTTGCAAATGAAGCAACTGACAAAGGATTAATTTCCAAAATTTACAAGCAGCTCATGCAGCTCAATAACAAAAAAACAAAAAACCCAATCCAAAAATGGGCAGAAGACCTAAATAGACATTTCTCCAAAGAAGATATACAGACTGCCAACAAACACTTGAAAGAATGCTCAACATCATTAATCATTAGAGAAATGCAAATCAAAACTACAATGAGATATCATCCCACACCAGTCAGAATGGCCATCATCAAAAAATCTAGAAACAATAAATGCTGGAGAGGGTGCGGAAAAAAGGGAACACTCTTGCGCTGCCAGTGGGAATGTGAATTGGTACAGCCACTTTGTAGAACAGTATGGAGGTTCCTTAAGAAACTACAAATAGTACTTCCATATGACCCAGCAATCCCACTACTGGGCATATACCCTGAGAAAACCATAATTCAAAAGGAGTCATGTACCAAAATGTTCATTGCAGCTCTATTTACAATAGCCCGGAGATGGAAACAACCTAAGTGCCCATCATCGGATGAATGGATAAAGAAGATGTGGCACATATATACAATGGAATATTACTCAGCCATAAAAAGAAACGAAATTGAGCTATTTGTAATGAGGTGGATAGACCTAGAGTCTGTCATACAGAGTGAAGTAAGTCAGAAAGAGAAAGACAAGTACCGTATGCTAACACATATATATGGAATTTAAGGGAAAAAAATGTCATGAAGAACCTAGGGGTAAGACAGGAATAAAGACACAGACCTGCTAGAGAACAGACTTGAGGATACGGAGAGGGGGAAGGGTGAGCTGTGACAAAGCGAGAGAGAGGCATGAACATATATACACTACCAAACGTAAGGTAGATAGCTAGTGGGAAGCAGCCGCATAGCACAAGATCAGCTCGGTGCTTTGTGACAGCCTGGAGGGCGGGATAGGGAGGGTGGGAGGGAGGGAGGGAGGGAGACACAAGAGGGAAGAGATATGGGAACATATGTATAACTGATTCACTTTGTTATAAAGCAGAAACTAACATACCATTGTAAAGCAATTATACCCCAATAAAGATGTTAAAAAAAAAATTGAATAATGTACTATCCACTCTTTTTTGTCAGTTTATTTCATTCCTCCTAATTATTCTGAGAGGGCTGGATGTACTAATTCTTGTTAAATATGAGTATATCACAGTTTGTTTATCCATTCATTGATTAATGGACATTTGGGTTGTTTTCAGCTCTATTATTACAAATAAAGTTTTATGAACTTTATATGAACTATATGAATAAAGCTATGAACACTCATGTACAAAAAAAAAAGCACATCAAATACTGAGGGATAAATCTAATAAAGATGTGTAAGATGTCAACATAAAAATTATAAAACTGCAGAGAGCATTTAAAGAAGCCCTAAATTAAAGGAAGCCTAAATTTACTTTCAGAATATAGTGGCCCAATCATAAAATGAAGATGAATATTTAAAGAACTATATGTGAGATCTCCAAAGAGATAAAGAATAAGATCTACTTTTAAAAAAGAAATTACAAACATAGCTGTGAACCAAATTAATTTTTGTTCTTATGCCATAAATGACCATATGTAAATAATTTCAATAATAATAGTATGGTTTATAATAATGAGGTACATATATCACATGTAATCCTGTAAACCCTATATTCTTGGTAATAGATATAAGTAATATAATTTTGGTATCCACATATTACCTTATAGCCAGCAGGCCCAGGAGTAGGAAAAACTTCTTTCTGAACCAGGAAGAGAGACTGAGGAACAGAAGAACCAAATGCACTTTTCTTTTGTTTCTTCAAGCAGGTATTGCTAAAGTTGTCAATTAAAGTATTGTTTTGGATATTATAAAACCCAGGACCTAGAATTATGAAGAATATCATATGTAAGAAACACTTTTAATTCTTTTAAACTGAGTAACTTTATTATTTATTTTACTTTATTTATTGAATGAAAGATCCTTTAACTTCTATAGTGCTTTATCATTTTCAAAAGTTTTACACACATGATTTCATATAATCCCAAAATAACCCTTTTACTTTTCCCTGCCCTTGTATTTCTCCTCCCCGCTTCCCTCTCCTCCCTGGTAACCACTAGCTTGTTCTCTATATCTCTGAGTCTGCTTCTTTTTGTTTATTCACTAGTTTGTTGTATTTTGTAGATTCCATATATAAGTGATATCACACAATTTGTCTTTCTCTGTTTGACTTATTTCACTTATCAAAATACCCTCAAAGTCCATCCATATTGATGCAAATGACAAAATTTCATTGTCTTTTATGGCTGAGTAGTATTCCATTGTATATATACACCATATCTTATTTATAAACTGAGTAACTATAAATGAAGTAATTTTTTAGAAAGAATTCTCATGTATTGCTGGCAGGAACGCAAAGTGCTTTGCCATTCTGAAAAACAATTTGTCAAATTCTTATAAAGTTAAACATATACTTACCATATGACCCAGAAATCCTACTCCTAGTTATTTCCGCAAGAGAAATAAAAACAACCCAAATGTCCATTAGCTGGTGAACAGATAAACAAAATGTGCTACACCCAAACAATGGAATAATACTCAATAATAAAAAGAAAAAATAAATGCAACAACATGAATGAACCTCAAAAACATCATGCTAAGTGAAAGATGACAAACACAAAATCCTAAATAATGTGTAATTCCATTTATATAAAATTCCAGAAAATGCAAAATCATAGAAACACTGACAGTTACTTAGGGCCAAGAGTGGGGGTAGAGATTAACTGCAGAAGGTCATGAGGAACTTTTTTTTTTTTTTGAAACCTAGATGACCTTGGGTATGGCGATGACATTTTATTTTATTTTTTTTTAATAAATTTATTATTTTTATTTTTATTTTTGGCTGCGTTCAGTCTTTGCTGCCACTTGCGGGCTTTCTCTAGTTGTGGCGAGTGGGAGCTACTCTTGGTTGCGGTACATGGGCTTCTCATTGCAGTGGCTTCTCCTGCTGCAGAGCACAGGCTCTAGGCGTGGGGGCTTCAGTAGTTGTGGCATGCAGGCTCAGTAGTTGTGGCTCATGGGCTCTAGAGCGCAGGCTCAGTAGTTGTGGCACAAGGGCTTAGCTGCTCCGCGGCATGTGGAATATTCCCGGACCAGGGCTCAAACCCACATCCCCTGCATTGGCAGGTGGATTCTTTACCACTGCACCACCAGGGAAGTCCTGAGAGAACGTTTTAAGAATGATGGAAGTGTTCTAAAACTTGATTAAATAGTGGTGATTATCTGACTATGTACATTTACCAACACTCATCAAAATGTACACTTAAAATTATTTTTATTGTGTAAATTATATTCAGTAAAGAAGGAAGGAAGGGAGGGAGGGAGAGAGGGAGGGAGGAGGGCAGGAGGGAAATTCTTGATGCCAAAAAGTATTGAAATCTTGATGTAACAACATTAAAAATCAATTTGGAACAGAAAAAAATCAGCTATCACCCAATCTTCCTGTCATAGTATTTAGTTGTTTTAATATTTGCCTTTTACCCTTTAGTGTACATTTATAACCAGGAATATTTTCTACAGTGACAATCGGAGTGAATGTCTTTTTATTCATTCAAAATAATACAAACAACTTTCTTTGCCATTGATAAAAGTTTTTATCAAGACATTCAAATATTTGAAACAAATATTTATATATGTTTTATAGTTCAGTATTTTCAAGAAATCAGTTCCAGTGAGCAGCAATATTCATAAAATGCAATATCAAATACTTGAAAGAACACCTGATTTGGCTGTACTCATGTTATCTGGAATCTACTAAATTAGATCTGCAACTAAATAGGTATGAACCATCACTTAAATCTCATTTGTTTTTCTGGGCTTCAAGTTCCTGTCTGCAGATAATAGGAATTGACTAGATCAGTGCTACTCAAAATGTGATCTGTGAACTGCTGCCCGTCCAAGAACAATCTACAATAAAAGGAGCTTACAACTAAATGTAAATTGACTCACTAAACGTTTTATAACTAGTCTTTCTCCATGAAGGAAGCATTGTGTGGATTTACATTCTGGTGCAATCTCCTTTCTCACTGCAGGCAGGTAACAAACAAGTGGGCATGAGGCTAGATGATACTTTAGGTTCCTTCTGGTTTAAAAGTGATCAAGTCATTCTACACAGTCAAATCCTCTGTACTCGTGATACATGTAAGGTTTTTCTCAAAGAAGCTGCCCACAAATTCTTCTCAGTTTTTCAAATATTCTAGTTCTAAAGTCTATTCCCCAGAAGTCTGTCATCCCAACTCTCAGAAAACCTAAATGCCAATAATACATCTTATTTCTGACGTCTTCCAACATTCCTCCACTGATAATGCTTGGGAAAAATATAAACAGAGAGCATAATGAAAACTATTTGGGCCACCATTTAAGGGACTTAAAATACAAATATCTTAGATTTGCCTCTCTTCTGGCATGAGAGGACAACATAACATTGTGACAAGTGAGCTTAAGTACTTAAATATAGGGACCTCAAGGTGTGTGCATTTCAGGTACTACCTTGTTAAGGTTCTGATTTGAAAAGCCACCCTGATCATTATAATTCACTTACATTAGAGGTTTTTTATGTTCATTTTCCAGTTATTAAGTGTAGCAATGCCCAGGAACCCCAGAGTTAGACAGCTTAGGATGCCTACGAACAGTAACCTGCCACAGCTCTGAGCCATATATTAGGTGGTTGAATCTGTTCTATGACTGATTTGTGAGTCTAAGTCATTACTGTACACTAATATCTACATGGGAAAAAGGAAACACAAGAAGGCCATTCTCACTAATTCTTAAAATATGTAAGATCAGGATTAGATTTTAGAGGTCATCATAATTAAACTTTATCCTTTAAAAATAAAATAACCTTTGGGGAATTTATAAAACTTTATTTGTAATACATTAGACCATCAAATTGAAAACAAGGCCCAAACTTAAGGCAGTTGGGTCACTGAATAAATTGATATTTTGAAATAATTTGTATTTCAGATTCATGATAAACACTACTGAGCTAGGCTCATCTGGGGTAGTGCCTAGCACCTATATAAAACCTCTCCAGAATGGCAGTCTTAAACTAGTCAGATTTCTATCTAGAAGCTCAGGCCTCCAAAATCAATTGTTTCTATAGGCCCAGGTATATGCTGTTAAGCTTATGACTTTGCCTGAGAAGTGCTAGAATATCACTTCCACTGCATGCTATTGGAGAAGAAAGCCACCAGACTAGCCAAGATTGAAGATGTAGAAGAATAATACTCAACCTCTCAATGGCATAAATAGTAAATAATTTTATACCATGAGTACAGCATTACTATAAGGAAAAATTACCATGTCAAAACTTGGAGCAATGGTTTGGGATCAGGCAATGGGCCAGAAGCTGAAACAACTCAAGACTTAGAGAAATGGCCTTGAGGAGACAGTTGGTAATGGCTTAAAGAGAGTGATAAAAATGTTATGGAGGTTGGAGAAAAGATAATTTGTATACTGTAATGGCAGAAATTTTGGCAAAACTAATACTTGGAATAGTGAAGAAAACACCTAATAAAATAGTGGATTCTAGCTCAGGAAATGTCTAGGTTAAATATCAAAAGTGCCAACTAGTTGCTTTTAGCTGTGTGTGAGAAGGTATAGTTAGAAAGAGCTAAGCTAAAACTGCTCAGTTTTCAAGCAGAATTTATAGGAAATAAAATGAAACCAATATTTTCTGAGTTTGAAAGTAAAATTGTTTTTCATCCCCAGTCTCTCCACACAGCAAAAAGCTCTTAAAGCAAGAAACGCCCCGAGACCAAATCCAGGGTTTAGCTGGAAGACCTTTGTTAAGACCTCAAAAAGATTTAAGATGGTATCTCATAGAATCTCTCAGTTACAGAAAAGAACACCTAGGAATTTTAAGGCCATATGTCATAGACCCTCTAAGCTAAAACAATAGTGCAATAGTGCTCCTAAGAATCTAAGAGTACAGAAACACAGCAACACTAAACTAAAGGTTTTTCTAAGAAGTACATGTGAGCTTGGCTTTTGTCCAGTGTATTTGATTATAAATTAAAATAATAAACCTACAAAGTTTTAATAAGGAATGAACCAATCTGGAATGAAACAAACAACAACAGTACAAAATGAAAAGTGGCTCATAGATCCCGGATCTCCCTGGGCAGGAAGCAGGTTGAGAAAGCTGAAAACACAGCCTGTTTCTTATAGAAGAGGAAGGATGTTTCAAAGGATGAAACCAAGAGCCTAAAAGGTAAAACAAAGCACCACAGGAAATCTTACTCCCAGGGAGCCCAACTGAGCCCTAACTAAGAAAATGGCAACATATGCCACCTTGGACTTCAGAATTGCTATAGGCCTGTGACTTCTATTGTCATTGAGCAGGACCCAATGGGGCCTTCTCAGGACAGATACCCTCACCCAATGCCCTCTGCCTGTCTCTTATCTGTAGAAAACTAGCCTCCTAGGCCCTCCACAAGTTCCAAAGAATAAATTTAATCAGAGAAGGGAGAAAATGCAGAAATAAAGGAAAATAGTCAAGCAAGACAAAATAATAATACTTTAGCCATTAAACAAAGTCAAGCACTTTTAGTTCCTCCTCAAAGGCTATAGATAACATTCTAAGCCATGTCCTTTGAGCTGTTTTGCAGATACTGAAACCTCCACCAGGTGGAAGAAGTTAACTGTATGCTGCCCACAAACAGGTAGACCCCAGAGCGGCTGGAAACAGAAGGTTGATGATGTTGACTCCCGATTACCTCACAACTAACCCATCAGAAGAATGTCCATGAGCTGATCATGCACCCCACAATTCCCCTCCCTCACCCTGTCTTTAAAAACCTTTCCCTGAAAGCCACTGGGGAGTTTGGGCCTTTTGAGCACTAGCTACCTGGACTCCTTGCTTGGTGCCCTGCAGTAAATGCTGCACTTTTCTTCACCACAACACTGTGTCAGTAGATTGGCTTTACTGCACACAGGCAAGTGGACCCAAGTTTGATTTAGTAATATTGTGGGCCTCCAGTTTTCTCTCTTTTTTGGATAGGAGTTTCTAGTATTATTATCCTATCTCTCTCCCACCACTATGTGTTGAATATATGGGGGAGATAACTTGTATCTGTAGTTCACAGCTCTTCTGATAGAGAAGAGAGATATACAAGATGATCTGAAGGACCACACCCAAGAATCCCCACCTGCACCTACACCTGACTTAGATAACAAGATCCTGGTCTTTAAGATTATACCATACTTGCCTGAGACTTTGGAGGCCTTGAGAAGACATGTAGGAAAAATGAAAATATTTTGTAGCCAGAGGGTAATCTATAGCAGATTAAAGATGGCCACAAATTCCTTGCTACCCCTGTCATTGAAAGATGAAGTTTCATGTCCTTCTTTTCAATATAGGCTACCCTGTGCCACTTGATTGACTAACAGAAAGTGAGGTCCTGGAATTTCTGAGGGTAGGTCATAAGAAGCCTTGCAGCTTCCTGCCAGGTCTCATGGAGCCCTGAGCTACCGTGTGAAAAGACCAACTACCCTGGGGTAGCAATGCTTGAGCTATGCATGCACTCTGAATAACAGTCCCATCTGAACTCTGCCTTTTAGCAGTCCCACAGATTAATGGGATATGATGGAAAAAGTCTGTTTTTTTAAGCCACTGAGTTTGTTATACATCAGCAATGTGTTAGTCATTATATGTTATTTTTGTGTTATAGTTTTAGATTATCCACTGTATACTAGAATACCCACTGAGAATACTAGTACATGTGATTGGACATCTCCAAAATAAAATTTTAACAAAACTGAATATCGTAAGTTATATTACTGGCAGTGACCACACAATTTACCTATATGTTCACCTACCAAGGGAAAATTAGGAAATTTATTGAAAAAAGGAAAACAATTGAAAATTACAACTAAGAGATGTGACAAGTTAAATTAAAATCTTACTAAAACTGTACATTATTTTTATCTGTGTTTAGTGTAGAGTCAATGCTTAAAAAAATGTTGACTTAAAATGACAACACCACCCATAGAACAGAAAATTGTACTTTCCTCCCTACTTTCTGGTGCAACCATTTGAAGAATATTAAGTTGCATAAAGCTAAAGAGTAGATACATATGAATTCATTGCTAACCTGGAATTTTCTCTGTCCTAGAGTCTTGTGTGAATTGAGCAGCACTTTGACCAAATGAGGTATTTTTCAGTCCTGGTGTTTTCTTCAAGGGCTTGAAAGCAGTTCGAGATTCATTATATGCACCAGGAGCTGGGGTGATTGATTTCATAGGGAAAAACCTCTAGTGAAGAACAAGAAAACATGCCAGTAAGAAACTATGGTACGTTTTGATATTTTGTGAGTTAAAAGCTGCTTTCTTTTTTTTTTTTTTTTTTTTTTTTTGCCGTACGCGGGCCTCTCACTGTTGTGGCCTCTCCCGTTGCGGAGCACAGGCTCCGGACGCGCAGGCTCAGCAGCCATGGCTCACGGGCCCAGCCGCTCCGCGGCATGTGGGATCTTCCCAGACCGGGGCACGAACCCGTGTCCCCTGCATCGGCAGGCGGACTCTCAACCACTGCGCCACCAGGGAAGCCCAAGCTGCTTTCTTAGTAATATAACATCTGGAGTTTATTTCTTAATGGAGTGAAGAAAATGTAGATGAGTAAAGATATCTATCAAAACATAAAATATATACTTTTAGAAAAATCATCTATATATTAATACAGTAATGCATTATGTACTTCGCTAAGCCAGAAAGATTTTTCAAAGGAAATCATCTCAATATGAGATTCAGATGATAGTGTGTGGACAATCTTCACATTTAAAATATTCTGCAAGATAATAAAGAAAAACTACATGATCTAACATGGTTTCTTCTATGTAATAAAATTACACAAATTGACAAAGTCCCTCAACATATATATTCAATTAACTCAACGATACCATTAGCTACCTTAAGAAAAAAATCTTAGATTCAAGTGGTATATAAATCCACTTTAACTTATATTAAAGTTATGATTTTATAAACTTATAATAAGCTTACTTATTATAAATTTATATTTGACTGATATTAAATATACATGTATCTATATGTAAATTATGAAATCTTATGAAATATAGCATTGAATAATCTATTTTTTAAACTTTTTTATTTAGAATTAATTTAAAATTTGGAACATTCAAATTTATGAATAAAAATAATGCAGAAAATACCTGTGCAATGATTACCCAGATGCACCTGCTAACATGTTATGCCATTCACTGTTTTCATTTGCCTACTCTATTTCTGTCTTTCTCTCTGTATGTCCATTCCTCCCTCTCTCTGTCTCCCTACACACACACACATACACACACACACACACACACACACACAACACGCATATAGAACCATTTAATGGAAAGTTATGTGTGTTGTGGCCCTTTACCCCTAAATACTTTAGTGTGTATTTATTAAAAATAGGGATATTTTCTTACATGTATTTTCTTAAATGTATCAATGATATGACTTTTATCTAATGTACCATTCATATTCCAAATGTCAGTTGATCTAATTATAATTCTATTGCATTTTTCCCCTATAATACATAACCGAGACTAGGCTCGGATATTGCTTTTAGCCTCCTTTCATGTAGGAACATTTCCAAAGCCTTCTTAAATACTATTTTATTATTTAAATGCTGAGTCAATGTTTTTAAATGGTAATACTCAACCCTGGCTGCATATAGAATTACTTGAGGAGTTAAAAAAAGTATTGGTGCCTGGGTCCTATTCTGGACCAGTTGAATCAATCTCTGGGAGAGAGGAAAGAAAGCAACTGTGTATCAGAATGTATTAAAATTTCCCCAAATATTCTAATATGCAGCAAGAGTTGAGAACCATTATTATAAAGGAAATCTTATGTTTTAAAAATTAATAGTTGAAGACATAAGAAAATTCAATGCATTTAAATAAAATACCAGACAACTCCTTAAGTCAAGACTAAAATAAGTATCCCAATAACATAACATGTCTTTAATCCTATAAATCAAAAATTGTGTTCCAAGTCCACCTTGTTAATTTCATTATTGCTTTTTCAATCATAATCATTAATAAATCTATTCATATTCAGCTAAACACTAACACTACCCCTAGCAGGCAGTCCTGTTGGTTTTAACTCCTCCATATCTTTCACCCCAGAACCATGATTCTTTTCTTCATGGTCCTCTTAGCAAAATTGATATCATATTCTTTTTCATTTCTGAAAATATATTTAAAAGATTATAATTGGTGCTAAGTAATGTCACATTAGGACTGTATATCAGATGAACAGGAATAGCATAAAAACTGAGAGTTCTAGTTGTAAAAATGGTGTTTTTAAAATCAAGGGCACACACGATATCCCATTCCCTCACATCCATTCTGTGTAGTACCTTAAGTACTATCAAGTTGCTCAAGGCAGAAACCTGATGTTCATTCCTGATTCTTCCTAGTCCCTCACCACAACATCTAACCCATTAAAAAGTCATGTTAACTGTGTCTCCAAAATATACCTGCAATCTATCTATTTGTCTCCAAGGAGTTGCCTCTTAAGTACAATGAAACTAAAGTAGCCCGCTGTAGTCATCTGAAGGTTAATAACCTTCCCAAGTTAAATAAGATAATCTGAGTTTTACATAGTACAATTGGTTAAATATCACAACGACTTGATCTGGCCACTGTGACATAAAGGTTTGCTAGTATTATAATGTTCTTGCCTTAGGAATATCTTAGATACCTTCAAGTCCCCTCAATATAGACCTTGGAGAACAGGATTCCTGTGAAATAGACTCTCATATCACTAATAAAGGCCCCAGTGGCAGTTTTAGATATAATTTACAGCTAGGCTCCAGAGAGCCTTCAGAACCTTCTTCAAAAGATATGAATGTCCTCATAGATTACACGTCAACACTTCACATATTCATTAGTATATTTTAAAACCCAGACTAAAATCTCTTATAAGCTAAACTGAACTTCCACATAAGCAAATTTGCTTAGTAGACAACGTTTAATAAATAATTTCAATTTGAAGATTCATCTCTGCATATTATTGTTAATAGTGTAATCTTAAGTCATTTCCTTTTACCCACATTTCTGGCAAAATGATTTGCCCAGGCTGCATCTGTTCCTAATTTGCTTAAATACCATTTTTCTTTTTATAATCTCCCTAACACCACTGGATTTGTTGCTGGCATTGCATTATACCTATTATACACTAAATATGAAATAACTGTAGAACATTACCCGGGATTGAGAAAGAAAAGCAGGTGATGCATGATTTACGTTTGATGACATAGTTTCATTCTTCTGAAATTGACTTTTAATGTCATATTTTCCTTGCCCTGGTACTCCCTAAATTACAGAAAGAAAAAAATACATACTCTTAAGAAAGCATCTATAGCGCCTAAGGGAACAATTGGCTAAATATCTGAACAAAAGCTACAGCGCTTTTAAGTGATATTACCAAAGCACTTCATTAAAAAGCAAGCCAGAACAAACTTCTTAAGAGCAACGGCAACAACAACAACAAAAAAAAAAAAAAAAAAAGAAATTTTCCTTAGCAAAGCCTCCCAGGAACCCGAAAACACACTACTTGAAACTTTGCTGCCCCCTACTGATAGAGCTCAGAAAAAAATTATCTAGCTCTTCATGTGATTTAGACACTACAATGAATAAAAGTAGTTTCTATATTTCTCCCATTTAACTTTAGACAACCAGCTCATCTCTAAAAAATATTTTACTGTCTTCTCAAATTTCTGTTAATCAGTAGACTGCTTTGTTTCCAACAAATAAGCTTTAGGATATATTTTATTTTAACTACAAATATTAGATGTAAGACATTAAGCTTTTAACTAGATATTTTATAACAGATAAAAATTAATTCAGTAAACATTGGGATTGGGTTTTAATTATCTTGCTAATAAAATGTAAATATATATATAGAAGTACTATTTAGTCATCATCAAATATTTTAACTACCTTGATAAAGTACCTTTCATAGTATAAAAAAGATAAATTTAAATCTTCTGCTTCATATAATATCTCCCCTACTTTTCTATAGTTGAAAGAATTATTCCTTAATTTATGAATTAAATACCTGGCTTATAACTTGGATGTATAATGAAATTCTATCAGCAAATCCTATCAACTATATCATAACAATATAGGCAAATCCAACCATGTCGCTCCACCTCCACAAATACTCTGATCCAAGCCACGATCTCTTACCCGGATTACTGTGAAATCTTCCTAACTGCCTCCCTTGCTTCCACCATTGCCCATTTCAGTCTGTTTCCAACACAGAAACTAGTGATGGATCCAGATAAAACCCTTGGTCAGACTGTACCACTCCCCTTCTCAAACCCATCCAATGGCTTCCAATCTCACTTCTGGCAAAAAACCAAGGTCCTTAATATGAAATGAATTTCACCCCCAGACACACTATTACCACTCTAACCACCTATCCTACTACTCTCTCCACTCATTCACTCTGTTTCCTAAAAAGATCAGTCATATATCCACCTCAAAACCTTTGCACTTACCATTCTCTTTGCTTGGAATGTTCTCCTAGATAGATCCAGGGCTCACTCTTTCAATTCAGTCAGTTCACTACTCAACGTTACCTTCTCAATGAGTCATTTCCAGGCCACCCAACATAAAATTTCACTGCCTCCCCCAAACAATTCCTGTCCCCTCTCCTACCTATTTTTCAACCTTATTGTTTTTTACTATCCAAAATATGATTTCCTGCAATGTTATAAGCTCCAAGAGGGCAGTTGTTTTTTTGTTTTGTTTTGTTTTGTTGGCTGCTCTATCTTTAGAGTATAGAAGAGTAGCTGGGGCATAGTAGGTGCTCAGTAAATACTTGTCAGAAGAATGGATGAATGCATGCATTGTATTTTCACTGACCATACAACGATTTTAGAGATACGTTCCTCTGGGAACTAATGTGCCCCCAAATAAGAGCATTATCCATTTCTAATTATAGTAAAATACCTATAATTATAATAAAAAATAATAATTTGAACAATTCTTTAGGAGAAATTCTTATACAGAAATACCTCTTCCTATAAATAAATTATATTCTAAAAATTTATGCAAAGTCCATGCTATGTTGTCTCAAATGAACAAATTTACACAATTATTTGATAGCTGATAGAAAAGATTCACTTTGGTCATGCATGTAAGATTGTTTTTTATCTATGAACTTGTAGATAGTTACATTTAGAAGAAAAGAAACTTCTGCATAATTCTGTGTTTATATAAACCTATGAAATATGTATCAAATACAGAAATACGGATATTCAAATACATGATGGTAATCTGTTTTCTTGAACTTTTCAGATATGCTATATCTATCTTCTCTCTGTATAGGAAGGCATGATAAACAATTATTAGCTACTGACAAACAGGGACTACTTTCCTACTGTTTTCAACAGTTGTCTAAGTGGTCATTACTATGGAGCATAGGGAAAAGACTAAGTGTGAATAATGAGATAAGTGAATATACTTAGTCTTGAGAACTATTTTGCATAAAAGACGAAATGAAATCTTGACCCCTTCAGTGAACACTTCCTATTCCTTTTCTTCTGTTTTTCCATAGTTCCTAATATTACTGAACTTTGCTTCATTATATAAGATAGAGCAGTAAAATCAGGTCCTTACTTCTAAAAATTTAGACTTAGGATTTAATAAGCCAATTAAAAATAAGCTCCAGGGCTTCCCTGGTGGTGCAGTGGTTGAGAGTCCGCCTGCCGATGCAGGGGACACGGGTTCCTGCCCCGGTCTGGGAAGATCCCACATGCTGCGGAGCGGCTGGGCCCGTGAGCCATGGCCGCTGAGCCTACGCGTCCGGCGGAGCCTGTGCTCCGCAACGGGAGAGGCCACAACAGTGAGAGGCCCGCATACTGCAAAAAAAAAAAAAAATAATAATAATAATAATAAGCTCCAAAATAGGATTGTGAGACACTGACCACTGAAAGGCAGGTCTCTGTTTATGACAATATAAAGAAGCTAAAAAGACTTTACAAAGACCAAACCCGAGGCACAGGCTGAAAATGCCGTAATATTTATCCTGCTTTTCCGTTGTGATCAACAAAACACCTGCATTGATACCAACCTATTAAGTACATGGCCTCCCGGTGTCTCATCTGAGATATGGTGAATTAGAATCTTGTTGGGCCCAGGAATCTGCATTTTGACCAAGCCTCATAGAAGATTCTCATGCACAATAAAGAAACACACTTCAGCCAAAAAGGGGTCACCGCTACAGCTTTTTTTGCTAAGCACGTCCATTTTAAGGCATAAGGCCCAGATCTTGAAAGTATCCCGCCTTGGGAACAGAAGTTAAAGACTACTGAGGCATGTTGTTTATGGCATTTTTTCATGTGCAAGCTAATAAAAATGGGCCGGTCTTTAAAAACTAGGGTATAATCATTCATTTGATCAGATGGTGTGCAGGAATTAAAAGCTTCTTGGCTAATGCTGATGTGCAGTCAGGACTGAGGCCCTAAAACAGTTTAAAACTCACACGCTGGGCCTCATCCAGGTACAGTCACTTTCCACTGGTTCCGTAACTGCCATTTTTCCCTAGAGTTTGAGTCCCCTTCACATCAGTAAGGACAATAGTGACACCAGGCTGCCAGGTATTTCTTTCAGCTCACGTTCTATCATTTAAATTCTGTAATCACATTTTTAATTCTCAAATTATCTTTCTTATTCTCTAAATCTTCTTTATTCACACGTGCATTATCCTCCATGTTTCTGTGGATATAATTTTAATTATTTATAATTTTGTTCTATTATCTGTTTCCTTCGAGTTTCATTGATGTTGCCTTTTTGTTTGTTTGTTTTTGTGTTTCACATTGGAGGGTTTCCTCAAATGTCTGTCTGGTGAGCCCTTGCTCTTCATTCAGACGTAAGAGTGAGTCCCTAAAAATATCTGATTGAAAATTTCACAATAGAATAGATGTGACCTGAGGAACTTCCCTGGTGGTCCAGTGGTTAAGACTTTGCCTTCCACTGCAGGGGGTCCGTGTTCGATCTCTGATCAGGGAGCTAAGATCCCATATGCCTTGCAGCCAAAACACCAGAACATAAAAACAGAAGCAATATTGTAAGAAATTCAGTAAAGACTTTTAAAATGGTCCACATCAAAAAAAAAAAATCTTAAAAAAAAGAACAGAAGTAACTTGAAATCTATTGTACTTAATTATGTTGTGATAGAATCACAACTCAGCCTTTGTATTAGCAGGCCCCCAAAGGTCAGTCTTTTCTCAAGTCTGGCTGACAATTTAGGTGAGTGGGAAATCTGCCTAGAACTTTCTCCCCATTCTGTATATAAGCTTTTACTTAAACTCGCCATTTCGTTCCTGCCTTTACTTTTAATTATGAAAAATTAAAAACAAAAAATAATGGAGAGAATAGTACAAGAAATTTCCACATACACATCACCCAAGGTCAACAATCCTCAACTCGCGTCCATATATGTTTTCTAATCCTCATAGAAGATTCTCATGCACAATAAAGAAACACAGCCTCCCCAATTCTCCCAGCCTCCCCAGTTCTCCCAGCCTCCCCAATTCTCCCAGCCTCCCCAGTTCTCACTCTAATGATGCAGAGGCAAGTCTAAACTACCACATAATTTCATCAATGAGTACTTCGGGATGTATCTCTAAAAAATAAGGGACCCTTAACATAACCACAAAACCATTTTTCTATCTTAAAAAAAATCAGCAGTTATTTAATTCACCTGAATTTTTATTCAGAGTTCAAATTTTTGTGACTGCCTCAAATTTATGTGTATATTAAATATGTGTGTATTAAATATAGAAATATATAAATAGTATACGTTTGTGCATTTTAATCAGAAACCATTTAAAGTCCGTACTTATAAGTGGTCAATATCCCAGTATCTCAGAATGTAACTGAATTTGGAGATAAGGCCTTTAAAGAGGTCATTAATTTAAAATGAGGTCTTTAGAATGGGCCTTAATTTAGTGTGACTGGTGTCTTTATGAAAAGAGAAAATTTGGGCAAAGATGTGAGCATGCAGAGGAAAGACCATGGGATGAAGACAGTGATTTACAAACCAAGGAGAGAGACCTCAGAAAAAAATCACTGCCAGCATCTTAATCTCAGACATCTAGCCTCCAGAACTGTGAGAAAATAAATTTATTTTCTTTATGCCACTCAGCCTGTGGTACTTAGTTATGACCAAACTAATGGAGGAAGCTATGACATAAGCATGGATTCAATCCATCTTGTACAACTAGAAGCCTTTCTATCTCTTTTTACAAAAACTATAAAATATAAAGAAAATATACCGACAAAGGCTAAGAGTCATGGTGGTAGTAATTTTGAGAAGGAAATAATCAGCTTAACCACACTTTTAACACATATTATCATAGTTCGATAATATTAACTGAATGGATGGGACTATAAAGATAGACTGATGAATACCATCCATAACTTTTGTCCTTTCTGTATCTCTTTCAAATACAGAAGATACTTTTCAAGAACTGATATTTGCACATAATGGAATAGCATGCATACAGGACCTAACATTATGCCGTGGACTTAAACTGATTATTTAAATACAGAACTCAAAATAAAAAATATTAAAACTGAGGATAATGATTACCAAATGAGTCTGATGTGGTAGGATACAGAAAGAAGTCTAATTTTAAGATTTTCATTTGTTTCTACATGCTTTAGCTTCAAATCTAATTTAACTGTTACTAGTTATTCTAGTATAATTTTGACTAAGTAGCCTAATTCTAAGGCTACCTTCTCCTATATCCAAGCTATAATGCAATAACATTGCAGAAAAGGTGTAAAGAGGGGGTAAAATTAAGATTTTTTTATTACCATCCATTCAGATATCACAAAAAGTTTTAATTTTTGCTTAGAGGCTTTTCTTAGTCTATAAAACTCACTTCTCCAATTAACACTTCCTTAGATAATGTTTTTAGTTCTCCCTATCTGTAATCCTTCTTCCAAATAAAATGAAGAAACCTTAATTCCCTATATTAATTGAGCACCACTGTGTAGCAGCCACTATACTTTGATAATACTCTGTTATCTTTAATCCTTAAAAAATCCTGCAAGATACTATACACTAATGATGAAAAATCTGAAAGTGAAATTAAGGAAACATTCCCATTTACCATTGCAACAAAAAGAATAAAATACCTAGTAATAAACCTACCTAAGGAGACAAAAGACCTGTATGCAGAAAATTATAAGACATGGGAGGAGGGCTTCTCTGGTGGCGCGGTGGTTGAGAGTCCGCCTGCCGACGCAGGGGTAGCGGGTTCGTGCCCCGGTCCGGGAGGATCCCACGTGCCGGGGAGCGGCTGGGCCCGGTGAGCCATGGCCGCTGGGCCTGCGGGTCCGGAGCCTGTGCTCCGCAGCGGGAGGGGCCACGGCAGTGAGAGGCCCGCGTACCGCAAAAAAAAAAAAAAAAAAAAAAAAAAGACATGGGAGGAGCTTCAAGATGGTGGAAGAGTAAAACGTGGAGATCACCTTCCTCCCCACAAATACATCAGAAATACATCTACATGTGGAACAACGCCTACAGAACACCTACTGAACGCTGGCAGAAGACCTCAGAACTCCCAACGGCAAGAAACTTTCCACGTACCTGGGTAGGGCAAAAGAAAAAAGAATAAACAGAGACAAAAGACTAGGGACGGGACCTGCACCAGTGGGAGGGAGCTGTGAAGGAGGAAAGGTTTCCACACACTAGGAAGCCCCTTCCCGGGCGGAGACTGCGGGAGGCAGAGGGGGGGAAGCTTCAGAGCCACGGAGGAGAGCGCACCCACAGGGGTGCGGAGGGCAAAGCCGAGAGATTCCTGCACAGAGGATCGGTGCCAACCAGCACTCACCAGCCCAAGAGGCTTGTCTCCTCCCTCGCCAGGGCGGGCGGGGGCTGGGAGCTGAGGCTCAGGCTTCGGAGGTCGGATCCCAGGGAGAAGACTGGGATTGGCTGTGTGAACACCGCCTGAAGGGGTTAGTGCACCACGGCTAGCCGGGAGGAAGTCTGGGAAAAGGTCTGGAGCTGCCAAAGAGGCAAGAGACTTTTTCTTCCCTCTTTGTTTCCTGGTGCGCGAGGAGAGGGGATTCAGAGCACTGCTTAAAGGAGCTCCAGAGACGGGCGCGAGCCACGGCTATCAGCGCGGACCCCAGGGACAGGCATGAGACGCTAAGGCTGCTGCCGCTGCCACCAAGAAGCCTGTGTGCAAGCACAGGTCACTATCCACACCTCCCTTCCCGGGAGCCTGTGCAGCCCGCCACTGCCAGGGTCCCGTGATCCAGGGACAACTTCCCCAGCAGAACACATGGCACCTCAGGCTGATGCAACATCACCCTGGCCTCTGCCACCGTAGGCTCGCCCTGCATCCGTACCCCTCCCTCCCCCCGGATGGAGTGAGCCAGAGCCCCCGAATCAGCTGCTCCTTTAACCCCGTCCTGTCTGAGCGAAGAACAGACGCCCTCAGGCGAACTACACTCAGAGGGAGGGCCAATCCAAAGCTGATTCCTAGGAGCTGTGCGAACAAAGAAGAGAAAGGGAAATATCTCCCTCCAGCCTCAGGAGCAGCGGATTAAATCCCCACAATCAACTTGATGTACCTGCATCTGTGGAATACCTGAAGAGAAAATGAATCATCACAAATTGAGGAGGTGGACTTTGGGAGAAACAATATATTTTCCCCCCCTTTTTCTCTTTTTGTGAGTGTGTATTTGTATGCTCCTGTGTGTGATTTTGTCTGTATAGCTTTGCTTTTACCATTTGTCCTCAGGATCTGTCCGTAATTTTTTTTTTTTAGTATAGTTTTCAGCACTTATCACTGGGGGATTTGTTTTTTGGTTTGGTTGTTCTTTTCTTTCTTTCTTTCTAATTACTTAAAAAATATTTTTAATAATTCTTTTTTGTTTTCTATTTTAATAACTTTTTTTAAATTGTCTTTTTCTTTCTTTTTTTCTCCCTTTTATTCTGAGCCATGTGGAAGACAGGCTCTTGGTGCTCCAGCCAGGCGTCAGAACTGTGCCTCTGACGTGGGAGAGCCAACTTCAGGACACTGGTCCACCAGAGACCTCCCAGCTCCACATAATATCAAACAGCGAAAATCTTCCAGAGATCTCCATGTCAACGCCAAGACCCTCTCCACTCAACGACCAGCAAGCTACAGTGCTGGACACCCTATGCCAAACAATCAGCAAGACAGGAACACAACCCCATCCACTAGCAGAGAGGCTTCCTAAAATCATAATAAGGTCACAGACACCCCAAAACACACCACCAGACGTGGTCCTGCCCACCAGAAAGAAAAGATCCAGCCTCATCCACCTGAACACAGGCACCAGTCACCTCCACCAGGAAGCCTACACAACCCACTGAAACAACCTTAGCCAGTGGGGGCAAACACAAAAAACAAAGGGAACAACGAACGTGCACCCTGCGAAAAGGAGACCCAAGACACAGTAATTTAAGCAAAATGAGAAGCATACAGCAGATGAAGGAGCAAGGTAAAAACCCACCAGGCCTAACAAATGAAGAGGAAATAGGGAGTCTACCTGAAAAACAATTCAGAAAAATGATAGTAAAGATGATCCAAAATCTCGGAAAGAGAATGGAGAAAATACAAGAAAAGTTTAACAAGGACCTAGAAGAACTAAAGAGCAAACAAGCAATCATGAACAACACAATAAATGAAATTAAAAATTCTCTAGAAGCAATCAATAGCAGAATAACGGAGGTAGAAGAACGGATAAGTGACCTGGAAGATAAAATAGTGGAAATAACTACTGCAGGACAGAATAAACAAAAAAAGAATGAAAAGAACTGAGGACAGTCTCAGAGATCTCTGGGGCAATGTTAAACGCACCAACATTCGAATTATAGGGGTCTCACAGAAGAAGAGAAAAAGAAAGGGAATGAGAAAATATTTGAAGAAATTATAGTTGAAAACTTCCCTAATATGGGAAAGGAAACAGTTCATCAAGTCCAGGAAGCATAGAGAGTCCATTACAGGATAAATCCAAGGAGAAACATGCCAAGACATACTAACCAAACTATCAAAAATTAAATACAAAGAAAAAATATTAAAAGCAGCAAGGGAAAAACAAAAAATAACATACAAGGGAACCACCATAAGGTTAACAGCTGATCTTTCAGCAGAAACTCTGCAAGCCAGAAGGGACTGGCAGGACATATTTAAAGAGATGAAAGGGAAAAACCTACAACCAAGATTACTCTACCTAGCAAAGATCTCATTCAGATTTGAAGGAGAAATTAAAACCTTTACAGACAGCAAAAGCTAAGAGAATTCAGCACCACCAAAGCAGCTTTACAACAAATGCTAAAGGAACTTCTCTAGGTAGGGAACACAAGAGAAGGAAAAGACCTACAATAACAAACCCAAAATAATTAAGAATATGGTAATAGGAACATACATATTGATAATTACCTTAAATGTAAATGGATTAAATGCGCCAATGAAAAGACACAGACTGGCTGAATGGATGCAAAAACAAGGCCCGTATATGCTGTCTACAAGAGACCAACTTCAGACCTAGGGACACATACAGACTGAAAGTGAGGGGATGGAAAAAGATATTCCATGCAAATGGAAATCAAAAGAGAGCTGGAGTAGCAATTCTTATATCAGAGAAAATAGATTTTAAAACAAAGACTATTATAAGAGACAAAGAAGGACACTACATAATGATCACGGGATCAATCCAAGAAGAAGATATAACAGTTGTAAATATTTATGCACCCAACATAGGACCACCTCAATACATAAGGCAAATACTAACAGCCATAAAAAGGGAAATCAACAGTAACACAATCACAGCAGGGGACTTTAACACCCCACTTTTACCAATGGGCAGATCATCCAAAATGAAAATAAATAAGGAAACACAAGCTTTAAATGATACATTAAACAAGATGGACATAATTGATATTTATAGGACATTCCATCTCAAACAACAGAATACACTTTCTTCTCAAGTGCTCATGGAACATTCTCCAGGATAAATTATATCGGGCCACAAATCAAGCCTTGGTAAATTTAAGAAAATTGAAATTGTACCAAGTATCTTTTCTGACCACAACGCTATGAGACTAGATATCAATTACAGGAAAAAACCAGTAAAAAATACAAACCCAAGGAGGCTAAACAATACATTACTTAATAACCAAGAGATCACTGAAAAAACCAAAGAGGAAATCAAAAAATCAAAAAATACACAACGCTATGAGACTAGATATCAATTACAGGAAAAAACCAGTAAAAAATACAAACCCAAGGAGGCTAAACAATACATTACTTAATAACCAAGAGATCACTGAAAAAACCAAAGAGGAAATCAAAAAATACCTAGAAACAACTGACAATGAAAACACGACGACCCAAAAGCTATGGGACACAGCAAAAGCAGTTCTAAAAGGGAAATTTATAAAAATACAATCCTACCTTAAGAAACAGGAAACATCTGAAATAAACAACCTTACCTTATACCTAAAGCATTTAGAGAAAGAAGAACAAAAAAAACCCCAAAGTCAGCAGAAGGAAAGAAATCATAAAGATCAGATCACAAATAAATGAAAAAGAAATGAAGGAAACGATAGCAAAGATCAATAAAACTAAAAGCTGGTTCTTTGAGAAGATAAACAAAATAGATAAACCATTAGCCAGACTTATCAAGAAAAAAAGGGAGAAGACTCAAATCAATAGAATTAGAAATGAAAAAGGAGAAGTAACAACTGACACTGCAGAAATACAAAAGATCATGAGAGATTACTACAAGCAACTCTATGCCAATAAAATGGACAGCCTGGAAGAAATGGACAAATTCTTAGAAATGCACAAACTGTCAAGACTGAACCAGGAAGAAATAGAAAATATGAACAGACCAATCACAAGCACTGAAATTGAAACTGTGATTAAAAATCTTCCAATAAACAAAAGCCCAGGACGGGATGGCTTCACAGGCGAATTCTATCAAACATTTAGAGAAGAGCTAACACCTATCCTTCTCAAACTCTTCCAAAATATAGCAGAGGGAGGAACACTCCCAAGATCATTCTACAAGGCCACCATCACCTTGATACCAAAACCAGACAAAGATGTCACCAAGAAAGAAAACTACAGGCCAATACCATTGATGAACATAGATGCAAAAATCCTCAACAAAATACTAGCAAACAGAATCCAACAGCACATTAAAAGGATCATACACCATGATCAAGTGGGGTTTATCCCAGGAATCCAAGGATTCTTCAATATACGCAAATCAATCAATGTGATACCCCGTTTAACAAACTGAAGTAGAAAAATCATATGATCATCTCAAGAGATGCAGAGAAAGTGTTTGACAAAATTCAACACCCATTTATGATATTAAAAAAAAAAAAAAACCTCCAGAAAGCAGGCATAGAGGGAACTTACCTCAACATAATAAAGGCCATATAGGACAAACCCACAGCCAACACTGTCCTCAGTGGTGAAAAACTGAAACCATTTCCACTAAGATCAGGAACAAGACAAGGTTGCCCACTCTCACCACTATTATTCAACATAGTTTCGGAAGTTTTCACCACAGTAATCAGAGAAGAAACAGAAATAAAAGGAATCCAAATCGGAAAAGAAGAAGTAAAGCTGTCACTGTTTGCAGATGACAGGATACTATACATAGAGAATCCTAAAGATGCTACCAGAAAACTACTAGAGCTAATCAATGAATTTGGTAAAGTAGCAGGATACAAAATTAATGCACAGAAATCTCTTGCATTCCTATACACTAATGATGAAAAATCTGAAAGTGAAATTAAGGAAACACTCCCATTTACCATTGCAACAAAAAGAATAAAATATCTAGGAATAAACCTACCTAAGAAGACAAAAGACCTGTATGCAGGAAATTATAAGACACTGATGAAAGAATCAAAGATGATACAAATAGTTGGAGAGATATACCATGTTCTTGGATTGGAAGAATCAACATTGTGAAAATGACTATACTACCCAAGACAGTCTACAGATTCAATGCAATCCCTATCAGACTGCCACTGGCATTTTTCACAGAACTAGAACAAAAAATTTCACAATCTATATGGAAACACAAAAGACGCCGAATAGCCAAAGCAATCTTGAGAAAGAAAAACAGAGCTGGAGGTATCAGGCTCCCAGACTGCAGACTATACTACAAACCCTACAGTAATCAAGACAGTATGGTACTGGCACAAAAACAGAGATAGAGGTCAATGGAACAGGATAGAAAGCCCAGAGATAAATCCATGCACATATGGTCCCCTTATCTTTGATAAAGGAGGCAAGAATATACAATGGATAAAAGACAGCCTCTTCAGTAAGTGGTGCTCGGAAAATTGGACAGCTACATGCAAAAGAAGGAAATTAGAACACTGCCTAACACCATACACCAAAGTAAACTCAAAATGGATTAAAGACCTAAGTGTAAGGCCAGACACTATCAAACTCTTAGAGGAAAACATAGGCAGAATGCTCTATGACATAAATCACAGCAAGATCCTTTTTGACCCACCTCCTAGAGAAATGGAAATAAAAACAAAAATAAACAAATGGGACCTAATGAAACTTAAAAGCTTTTGCACAGAAAAGGAAAACATAAACATAAACAAGACGAAAAGACAACCCTCAGAATGGCAGAAAATATTTGCAAATGAAGCAACTGACAAAGGATTAATCTCCAAAATTTACAAGCAGCTCATGCAGCTCAATAACAAAAAAACAAACAACCTAATCCAAAACTGGGCAGAAGACCTAAATAGACATTTCTCCAAAGAAGATATACAGATTGCCAACAAACACATGAAAGAAAGCTCAACATCACTAATCATTAGAGAAATGCAAATCAAAACTACATTGTGATATCATCTCACACTGGTCAGTATGGCCATCATCAAAAAATCTACAAATAATAAATGCTGTAGAGGGTGTGGAGAAAAGGGAACCCTCATACACTGTTGGTGGGAATGTAAATTGATACAGCCACTATGGAGAACAGTATGGAGGTTCCTTAAAAAACTAAAAACAGAACTACCATACGACCCAGCAATCCCACTATTGGGCATATACCCTGAGAAAACCATAATTCAAAATGAGCCATGTACCACAATGTTCATTGCAGCTCTATTTACAGTAGTCAGGACATGGAAGCAACCTAAGTGTCCATTGGCAGACGAATGGATAAAGAAGATGTGGCACATGTATACAATGGAATATTACTCAGCCATAAAAAGAAACGAAATTGAGTTATTTGTAGTGAGGTGGATGGACCTAGAGTCTGTCATACAGAGTGAAGTAAGTCAGAAAGAGAAAAACAAATACCGTATGCTAACACATATATATGGAATCTTTAAAAAAAGAATGGTCTTGAAGAACCTAGGGGCAAGATGGGAATAAAGACGCAGACCTACTAGAGAATGCGCTTGAGTACACGGGGAGGGGGAAGGGTAAGCTGGGACAACGTGAGAGAGTGGTAGTGTATATATGGACATATATACACTAGATCTCTTGTGGGGAGCAGTCGCATAGCACAGGGAGATCAGCTCGGTGCTTTGTGACCAGCTAGAAAGAATGGAAAGAATGGATGGAATAGCATTCCTATTACAGAAAAGCATTTGCAGAGGGAAAATTGGTCAGAACAGCATTCCTGGAAGAGTGAAAAGCATGTGAAAAGCCTCTCAGGAGGAGTTTACACCTAGAAGTAAAATTTCTGGGTCATATGGTAATACTATATTTAGCTTCTCAAGTAATCATCAAACTGTTTTCCATAGAGGCCACACCATTTGACATTCCAACTAACAATGTACAAGGGTTCCAATTTCTCCCCATCCCCACAAACACTTGTTATTTTCTATTTTTTATTACAGAGATCCCAGGAGACATGAAGTGGTATCTTGCAGTGATTTTGATTTGCATTTCCCTACTGACTAATGGTGTTGGGTATCTTTTTGTGTGTTTATTGGGCACTTGTATATCTTCTTTGGAGAAATGTCTATTCAAGTCTTTTGTCCATTATTCAATGGGTTGTTGCTCCTTTTGTTGTCAGATAACATTTTAAGATGATAAATCTGACTGCCTGTGAAGACAAAAGAAGGGAGTAAGATTGGAAGTGGAGGTACCTGTTAGGTGGCTATTTCAGAAGTCCAGGCAAGATAATGTTTTCTTGCTTTCTTTGACTAAAGGGTAGTTCTAGTAATGATAATGCAATAATTATAACAACAAGAATAATAACAGTCATGACAGATTGCCTACAAAGATGGCCACCAAAAATTCCTCCTATCCCTATATATTCATGCCTTACCTCCCACCAGAAAATGAAGTCCAATTCCCTCTATGAATCTGGGCTGGCCCTGTGACTTGTTTTGACAAAGAGAATATAGGGGAAGTTAGATAGCACCATTTCCGAGCCTAGGCCTTAACAGGCATGACATGTTCTGCATTTGCAGTCTCAGAGCTCTAAAGCCTCAACACAAGTCCAGGTACCTGGAAGGAAAGTGAGGTCCAGCCAGCTTCCAGTCATTACAGCCAATCCAGCTAAGATGTCTCACATATGAATGGAAGCATCCATCTTGGATATTCTGAAATGCAGCCAGATGAGTGATCCCAGCTGATACCATATGGCTCAGAAAAACTAGTCAGCTGAGTCCAGAAAACCCAGAGAATCATTGTACTATGAAGGTTAATTCCAGCAGGCCTGGAACTGGTGTGAGCTCTTCTGCTAAATTATCTACAAGGCACTGATCCCCGGTCAAGATTAAGTCTTGCTTTGCAATTATAAAACTCCCACGGGGCTTCCCTGGTGGCGCAGTGGTTGAGGGTCTGCCTGCCAATGCAGGCGGCGCAGGTTCGTGCCCTGGTCCAGGAGGATCCTGCGTGTCGCGGGGCGGCTGGGCCCATGAGCCGTGGTGGCTGGGCCTGCGCATCCGGAGCCTGTGCTCCGCGACGGGGGAGGCCACAGCAGTGAGAGGCCTGCGTACCGCAAAAAAAAAAACAAAAAAAAAAAACCTCCCATGAGTTTCAGGGTGGTTTCTATCAGCTAGCACTGTTAGCATTGTTCATTGATAACAGTGAGATTGATGGTTTGCACCTAGCCTCAGTGAGACTCCTAGAGGGCTCTACAGTTGATGCTGGTTATATAACAGAATATGCCTATATGACCAGCAGAGTATAACAAATCCTGACAAGACTCCACTTTGAGGTCCCAGGTTCTGAGATGTCCACACATGTGTTAGTGGTTTCTGATCCAAGACAGAAAGCATGTCCTGGTATGGCCTTAGGGAGGGAAGACAATTAGAGCTCACTCCTGGCCTCTCTGGAACCCTTGCAGCCTTTGATTACAAAGAGTACCTTAATGCCATTGCTATTTGTATTCTTCTATTGCAATAAACTATAAATTTAAGCATCGTCATTTGGGGCCTTGAGTCTTTAGCAATTGAACCCTATTTGTAACTATTAGTGCAATCATGGAAATCACAAATAGTTGTTGTTTTAAGGCACTACATTTTAGGGTGATTGGCTAAGCAGCAATAGGTGACCAAAACAACAGCTAACATTTACTGAGTACAGACTCTTTGTCAGCATTATTTCAATTCACAGACAAGGAAACTGTGACACAAAGAAATCATTTCCAAAAGCAACATGGCTTTTAAGTAGGTGAGTCAGATATTATTGGTTGCTAGCACAATCCCAATTTCCAACCTCCCATTCCATAACTATCTTCCAGATGGGGTGGTCTTGTGACACTCTCCTGGCCAATGAATGGAAGCACTTGTCAGATGGAGAAAATAGAAGCCAGAGCAGGGTTAGAAGAAAGACAAGTTCAATTTTGAAATGTTAGTTTTGTAGTTCTTGTAAAACATCAAGATGGAGGTGTCATTCGTGGAAGACTGGAGCTCAGTGGAGAGTTCAGGGTATAAATACATACTGGAAGTGATCTGTGTATTTGGAAGTGATCAGTATACACGGGTGGTACCTGAAGTCATGAGGCTACAAGTTGTTTCTGGGGAAATTGTGTAGAGAAAGAAGAGAAAGAGCTAAGAATATTATGTAATATTTATGTGATCTCAGTATTATATTAATTTTAATATTATATTCTTAATATCACAAATCATTTTAATGGCCCATATAAATTTATGATCATTCTATTCTTTCAACTTAATCTAGTAATTTTTAGAGCATTTGCTATATTCTTCAGCTAACATCTAGAATGAATGTTTCAGTAAGGCTGATGATTGTACCATTTTCTAAAGCTAATTAAAATATATTTATTCTAATTTCTTTAAACAAGATGATATCCAGCATCCTTTTTCTATTATATCATCTTATAGTAAGGAGAAGCAAATTTATAAGCAACTCAAAATGAAGGTTTGCAACTTAAAATATTTTCAGTATGCTTACATCAACAAAACATTTGCTATATGATTACAATTGGCACTATCTTCTTAGTAAAACAAAACTGAATTTTAATTTAAAATTGAATATATTTAATAAGTATGCCCCAGATATAGTTAACTCTTTAAGTCACTCAGTCATGATTGATTGAACAGAGCAATATGTAACTTTGATATGGGAGTATAGAAAAGAATATGTGCCTATTGTGTTCATTTTCATAATTGCAACATAAATTGTGGTTCATTTAGAAAGCATAATGCCCTCTTTGTTTCTGATCTCAGGAAGCAAACACACTCTATGTGATTCTTTTAAGAACCAGTTAAATTTAAACAGAATTAAATCAGATAAGCATGGTAAGGAAAACTCAAAGTGAACAAAAAAGATTTGAAAAACTTTATGTTAATCAATAGTAGTATTATAAATATCACTGGGTCTCAGATACAGCACTTAGGTTATACAGCATTGAAATGAGAAAATTAAATAAGTGACCAGAAGTGCTCTGTAGAACAAACCATATACTAGTTAGGTTACCATATTTTCAGCAACAGAAATAGAAAACAAAAGTAGCTTTACCACGTAAATCTAGACAAGTATATCAGGAGAAGCAGAATTCAAATATGAGCTACTAGGTTTGACTGTACATTGGAGTAGAAGGTTATTTTACACAGTTTCAACCATTCCAACGTGAAATTGAATAAAGCTGATAAAAGCTACATAGATTCCTTAATACAGCTGCTGAAATAACAGTTCATGTCAACACTGATATTAGTAATTCTGTTGCGTCAAAAATTTAATAGAGCAAATCTGAAGCTACACTACCAAGTTCTAAGCTAGAATAAATATGGCTATCCTGAAAAATGTCACCACAATAATCAAGAATTACATGAGGGCTTCCCTGGTGGCACAGTAGTTGAGAGTCCGCCTGCCGATGCAGGGGACGCGGGTTCGTGCCCCGGTCCGGGAAGATCCCACATGCCACGGAGCGGCTGCGCCCGTGAGCCATGGCCGCTGGGCCTGCGCATCCGGAGCCTGTGCTCTGCAACAGGAGAGGCCACAACAGTGAGAGGCCCGCGCACCACAAAAAAAAAAAAAAAAAAAAAATTACATGAGCTCTGTTTTCAAAAATTGTCACTAAGAGAAAACATATACAAATAGTTTATAAAGCTTTCCTGTAGTTACTATATCCTATATGGTGGAGTATCTAGTAGCAGTCAAGATTTATAATGCTTATTTTGGTAAATTAGTGCTATCTAAATGTTCAGAGTTCATTAACATTTATTACTGTGCAATGCAACATGAACTTCTGCATAGAGTTACTTAACAGGAATGTATTTTTCCTGCTCCTTAAAAACGCAAATTCCTCTTTTTAAAGAAACAATTTTTAATGAATAATATACAATTGAATACATCCAAATGAAATAATGTTAAGGATTATAAATCTTAAATCAAGCTAAAGGACCCATATAAGATTAATTGGTATTACACTCACAAGGATGGAGAATTCAAATGCCTGCTGGGGCCAGGCAGGCAAATAAGTGTTGAATGGAAGATGGTGCACTGAAGATCACTCACCCTCACCACCAGGGGCAGAATTTAATCAGCCCCAACTGACTGCTGTTAGGTTGGGGTTTTTGTCTTTTTCGGTTTTTTTTTTTTTTTTTCTTTTTTGCGGTACGTGGGCCTCTCACTGTTGTTGCCTCTCCCGTTGCGGAGCACAGGCTCCGGACGCGCAGGCTCAGCGGCCATGGCCCACGGGCCCAGCCGCTCCACGGCATGTGGGATCCTCCCAGACAGGGGCACGAACCCGTGTCCCCTGCATCGGCAGGCGGACTCCCAACCACTGCGCCACCAGGGAAGCCCTCTTTTTCGTTTTTAAAGAAAGCTGAAAATCTAGATTTGTATATGAAATTGTACAGGTTACAAATGTTGGTAACTATTTCAATTTTTTATACTATGAATTAGCCATAATCCGCTTGTAGATTAAATTCAGCCCACCTAGCCACTAGATTCCATATTCTGCTCTTAGTCTATATATATCTTAGTCTAAGCATAAATGCATTAGAATATATCTCACTATATAAATTTTTGCATATACCTCCAGATCCTGCAAAATCAAAGCCCAAAAGAAGTTTGATAAATGAGTTGGAGTTTTCTATGCCTCTTTGTAGTATCATCATGATGAAATCATAATTACAAATGATTAGCAGAGAGTTGACCTTTACACAGATTGATAGTTCTGAAACTAGGATTACCTAGGTCTGAAGGAATCTCTGAAATGCTGTGCAGGAAAGAGCACTCACTCATATTTACTTTCACTAGATTATTGTGCAGTGATCAGACTATGGAGTCACATCAAAGGCATTGCCTATACCATGAAAGACTGATTTTATCTTCACAATTCTCATTTTTATGAGATAGATGATCTAACTTCCTGTTATATTCACAAGTTAGTGAACACAATAAATTAGTATTGTCCATACTTCTCTAAGAAGTGTATGGAGGATATGTTGGTGGCAATCAGAAAATGAAGTGCAAAAGTAGGCTCAGCAGGACAGATTTATAGACCCCCCTAAGAAGATATGGTCATAGATCAAGTCAACAAGCAGTGAAAGAACTAGAATAAGAACTTCCTCTTACTCTGTGTGGTGGAATATCAATATGAATTTCATATGGAAGGAGGGTCAAGAAGATAATGGGGAAATTCTGATTCCCTAAATTAAGATACTTGTAATTTCCTAAGAGTATTGGGCTTCCGTGGTGGTGCAGTGGTTAAGAATCTGCCTGCCAATGCAGGGGACACGGGTTTGAGCCCTGGTCCGGGAAGATCCCACATGCCGTGGAGCAACTAAGCCTGTGTGCCACAACTACCGAACCTGCACTCTAAAGCCCACGAGCCACAACTACTGAGCCTGTGTGCCACAACTACTGAAGCCCACGTGCCTAGAGCCCATGCTCCGCAACAAGAAAAGCCACCGCAAGGAGGAGCCTGTGCACCGCAACAAAGAGTAGCCCTTGCTCGCCACAACTAGAGAAAGCCTGCACACAACAACAAAGACCCGCAGCCAAAAGTAATACATTAATAAAATAAATTTTAAAAAAAATTAGCTAAGAGCATTGAAACAAACAAGACATTTAATACTCAAGGTGAAGGAGATCCCCTATCTATAGCTTCAATAGTAGTATTTCTTAAAGTTTGGCACCTACACACTCCTTAATAGGTAATCAGTGTGCATGAATATCATTAATTTTAGGTAAGTTTTAAATGTGTTTCTTGGGCTTCCCTGGTGGCGCAGTGGTTGGGAGTCTGCCTGCCGATGCGGGGGACGCGGGTTCGTGCCCCGGTCCGGGAGGATCCCACGTGCCGCGGAGCGGCTGGCCCCGTGAGCCATGGCCGCTGAGCCTGCGCGTCCGGAGGCTGTGCTCCGCAACGGGAGAGGCCACAACAGTGAGAGGCCCGCGTATCGCAAAAAAAAAAAAAGTGTTTCTTATTTTTCTTGACAACAAAAACATTAGTTTTTAAATTAGCAATTAAATAAGCTTTATTTCAATGAGCAGGATAGTATTATTTGCAGTCTTTCACAAAGGTAGCTTTATGCAGCTCAATGGTGGATAGCTTAATTTATAATTTAGGCTATATTTGCCATTGATCTCTCATGCTGGCTTCTGCTAAACTGGAAATTTTAAATTCACAATCACAGATCACTGTAAATGGCATCAAGTGTTTAGTGGCTGCCAGATAAGTCTAGATTTTCATATTAACACAAATGGCCCAGAAATTATGGAGAGATGGCTCACTGAAGACTACTTTCAGGACTCAAATAGATAAGTTCTAGGACTCAGGACTAGACTTTCAGGACTCAAATAGATAAGTTCTTCCAGCCAAAAGCTGGAAGGTTGGAGGTTTCAACTTTGAAGACAAAAGTAAATGTATTTCTAATCCACTCTTGTTTTCATTTCTCAAAATTATTCCCTCATGCTCTGCCGCAACATTTGGATGTGGTTTATATATTAGCTAAATAATACAACATCACTTTCTTTCTCCAGACTAAAAAAGACATTAAGCTAGGAAAAGATCCACATGTCAGTCTCAAGCTATTTGTATTTCAGTTTGATTGTCTTTAATTAAATCAAAGAAGCACCACTTCCCCCTTTGATAGAGTTTCCAAAGATAAATAAACTAAATGTTGCCAAATTCTTCCCCACATATATATGTAGCACACATAAGCAAGAGTTGATTCATATTCTGCAAATCAGCAATTTAAAATAAGCATAAACCAAAATATCTATACATGTTTGTACAGATATTAGTACACATTTACAGGTGCTCTTGTACACATGTGCTACTGATATTGTATGACATTTGACTGCTATCATTTAATGAAAGAACTTTCACTTTTACTGTGTTTTCTCTCAGCATAATTATTGCCTTTGACTTTTCAGCTTGTTTTATAAGAATATCAGGTACAAGTGTATCCAGCCACAAATAGCAACAAATCCAACACTGCCTTTAAAAGTAAACTTTTATTTGTCTCATAAAGCAGTAAGTCCAGAAATAAACTAAGTAAGTACTGATTCAGTGGCTCAACTATGTCAGTAGTTGAGCAACAAATCCAACACTGCCTTTAAAAGTAAACTTTTATTTGTCTCATAACGCAGTAAGTCCAGAGATAAACTACGTAAGTACTGATTCAGTGGCTCAACTATGTCAGTACCCAAGTCTTTGGGATTCTCTTGAACATTTTCTCATTTGGTACTTCATGGTTATAAAACAACTACTGTAAATTCAATACTCCATCTACATTCCAGAAAGTATAAGAACAAAAAGAAAAAGGCAAAGAATAAAGAGGCTGTCCTTTATTATTCAGTTGGATTCAGTGGAATTTGAGGATTAATTAATATAGCTGGCAAACAATTGATACAAGGACTCCTGGAACTGTATGTTAGCAGGGTTGTGCTTCCTTGCATTAACCAACTTCTAAAGGCTGTCCCTGCACTTGGCTTGTGGCCTTGCGTCACTCCAACATCTGCTTCTGTCATCACACTGCTTTCTCTCCCTCTGCTTCTGCTGTCACATTGCTTTCTCTGACTCTGACACCCCTCTGTCCCTCTTAAGAATCCTTGTGATTATACTGGGCCCATATGAATAATCCGAGATAATATCTCTACACCAAGATCCTTAATCTCATCTGTAAAGTCCCTTTTACCATGTTAACATATTCACAGGTACCAGGGATTAGGACTTGAGCATCTTTGAGGACACATTATTGTTTCTACCACAGTCAGCCCTGTGGTCCCCAAAGATTCACACCCATCCCACATTTAAAATGCATTCACCCCATTCCAACATCTTCAAAAGTCTCAGTCAATTATGGTAGCAACTCAACGTGTGAAATCTCATCTAAATCTCTTCAACTCAAAAGTCCCAAACTGCATCATTTAAATCATATAAGCCAGGTATGAATGAGACTTTGGATATGCTCCATCTGGGGCAAAGTTTCTCTCTGCCTGTGGACCTGTAAAACTTGAAAACAAGTTATCAGCTCCCCAAATACAATGGTGGGACAATCAGAGGACACCAAACATAGACATCCCCATTCAAAAAGGGGGACAATAGAAGAAAAAAAGGAGTCAACCATCCCAAGGAATTTCAAAATCCTGTCAGACAACTTCAATAAGATCTCAAACTCTGAGAATAATCCTCTGTGGCTCATAATCCAGCTTCACCTTAGGGGGGTGGGGAGGCAAGGCTCCACCCTGGGAGTCAACCTTCCTTTTTCATGAAGGGTAGTATGTGCTTCCAGCTCAGTAGTTTCATCAGCCTGTTTCCTACTTATAGGATCTGGCATCCACAGCCTTCTTTCAATTCTCTTTCTCTCTGTCCCTTTTAGTCCAAGCTGGCATTGTTTTTGTTGATGTAAACTTCTTAAGAACCATTGTGGTGGGGCTCCCAAGTCTGATACAGGGATTCACTCCACACAAGAGGCTCCTCCAGAGGTCTTTCCTAAATTATCCCATCTCTACTTTTCGCTTCTGCTGAGACGGCTGAAGGGACCCATGAGTCACATACCTACTCTCTTAGAAGAGTCCTCTGTGTCCTCTAAATACTCAGATCCTTCTAAGCAGAACATTGTTCAGCCACCACCTTGGCTTTCTCTACAGAGCACGCTTTCCAAACAGTGAATCTCCTACTTTTAGTGTCTTTTTCAATCTGGATATTCAAGGCTGGATATTTCTTAAATCATTAAGTCCTGGTTCCTTTAGCTTAATAGTCCTTCCCTCAATTTATCTTTTTCCTCTCACGTTTTACTATAAGCAGCAAGAAGAAACCGGAGTGTACCTTCAACACTTTGCTTGTAAATCTCTTCACCCAAATATCCAAGAACATCTCTTACAAATTCTACTTTCCACATAATTGAGTAGGAGACAATTCATCTAAGCTTTCTGCCACTCTATTACAAGGATTTGCTTTCCTATCATTCCCAATACCATGTTCCACTTCTCTTCTGATCCCTCACTAGTGTTAGTTCTACCAACAGTCTGTTTATCATAATTTAGGTATTCTCTAAGATGATACAGGTTTTTTCTACCATGCTTCTCACTTCCTTCTGAGCCCTTGTCAGAAGATTCTTTAACATTTATATTTCTACTAACATCTGTTCAAAGCAATCTAAGCTCTTTCTATCATGTTTCTCAAAATTCTGCCAGCCCTGGGCTTCTCTTGTGGCTCAGTGGTTGAGAGTCCGCCTGCCGATGCAGGGGACAAGGGTTCGTGCCCTGTTCCGGGAAGATCCCACATGCCGCGTTGTGGCTGGGCCCATGAGCCATGGCCGCTGAGCCTGCGCGTCCGGAGCCTGTGCTCCGCAACGGGAGAGGCCACGGCAGTGAGAGGCCCGTGTACCGCAAAAGAAAAAAAAAAAAAAGATTCTGCCAGCCTCAACTCTTCTATCACACAATTCCAAAGCCACTTCTACAGTGTTAGGTATTTGTTACAGCAGCACCCCTCTTCCAGGTACCAAAATCTATATTAATTTCCCATTGCAGCCCTAAAAAATTATGATCAACTTAGTATCTAAAATACACACATTTTTTTTTTTTAAATTATGGACATCAAAAGTCCTAAAATCAAGGTGCTGGCAGAGCTGCACCCCTCCTGGAGAATCTAGGGGAGGATTTGCTTCCTTATCTTTCCAGTTTTTAGAGATTGCCTACATTTCTTGGTTCATGACCCTGTAATGCCCCAGCCTCTGCTACCATCACTAAATTGCTTTCTCTGACTCTGACTCTCCTGCATCCCTTTTACGAGAACCCTTGTGATTACATCAGGACTGACCAAATAAGTCAGGATAATTTCTCCATCTCAAAACACTTAAATTAGTTCATTCTGCAAAGGGCTTCCACCATGTAAAGTAACATATTCATAGGTTCTAGTGATTAGGACATGGGCATCTTTGGAGGGTTATTATTGTGCTTACTACACAAGGCTTACCTCCTTGGGCCTTTTTTCTCCCTCAACCATATCTTGCTTAGTAAATTTTTAGTGCTTCAATATATTAAAGCAGATTTTTTATTCACATTTTAAATTGTCCTTAACTAGAGAATTCATCCAAAATACACTATAAGAAAACCATAAAAAAAAAGAAAACCTAATTTTAAATAGACGAAAACCAAAAGATGTATACAAATGGTAGTTAGCCACATGAAAAGCTACATAATTTCTCATAATAAGAGAAATGAACTGAGACCCCATTTTCACCTATAAAATTAACAAAGATCCAAAATTTGGATGCATACCACTTTGCTGACCATGGGGGAAATAGGAGTACTCATATATTTCTGGTGAGAGGGTAAGTTAATACAATCTCTGTGAAAGGCAAGTTGGAAATATCTATCATAATTACAAAGGCATATATCTCCATTCAAAAACCAATTCTAAATTTTGGAATTATCCTACAGATAGAATTATACATCTATGAAGAAGCAAATACAGGGTTATTAATTTCAGCATTGTTTGAAGTAGCAAAAGACTGAAAACAACATGATTTTGCATCAGTATGGAACCAGCAAAGTTAATCATGATATATAAGTATGATGCAATGCTACATAGCTCTTTTTTTAAAAGGATACTCTTTGTGAAATGATATGAAAATATCTACATTTATTGTTAAATTTTCAAGAAAAGTTTCATAAGAGCATCTAGAATCTGTTACCATTTTTGGTAAAAACAAACACAAAAAAGTAAAAAGTGTGTATTTTTATTATGTATGTGCATAACATTTTTCAAGAAGTGAATGCTGGAAACTAATGTAAGTGGTTTACTTATTGGGGTGGGTTTTGAGATATGGGCAGATAGGGAAAAGTGGTAGGAAGTAGACCTTTCACTACGTGCATTTTTAAATATGTATTGATCTTGAACCATATGAAATGTATTGTCTATTCAACTTCCTTTTAATTTAAACTATTTTTACAAAGAAGTTAGAAGGAAAATTAACAACATAATGAACCCCAATTTTTTTAAGAAAAGGAAATTGATGTAAGAGAAAATATTTGAGATAATCAAAGATCCAAAAGCTGGTGCTTTGCAAAGATTAATGAAACATTTTTAATAACTTTTTAAGAAATTCTGAGATTTAAAATGTTAATGAAGCACAGATTAACCCTGAGCTTAAAGGTGAATGGATATGTGATACATAAATATGGCTGAAAGTTTTCCCTGATGAGGAGGAAACTCTCACAGAGACTAGAGTCCCTGCAACACTGCTACTCAATTAAATGTAATATCAGAATCATTAGAATGACTCTCCAAGAATATACAAGTGAGGCCCCTACCAACCCTACTGACTCAGAAGCTAGGTATAAAGGTTTCTTTTTTTTTTTTTTTTTTTTAATGCATGATTCTACTCAACTTCCTACGTTAAGACCCACTTCCCTGGGTCCCCGGGGAATGTACAGAGCAAGAGGGCGGAAGGAGAAATCCTCAAGGTTGGAAAGGATGAAGCAATATATTATAGTCTTGCCTGGTTTCTCATGGCTTTCTCTTTTAACCCACAAGATAAAAGAAGATAAAATAAGTACAAGAATGTACAGAGGAACTCTAGATTCTTGAGAATGACACTCTGTCCTGGATAAAAGTTCATATATTTGAGATACCAGTAAAGCAATTAATCCTACCTGAAGAACAAAGTTTCTCTTAAACTTGAAATGGAAAGACCAAGTAAAGTTATATGTAGGCTTTTTGATATATAATAAAGCAAGAGAAAGCACACATAAGTTTTGAGTTCTTTTTTCCCTTAAAGCAGAATTTGTGGAAACTCAAACAAATGCTAAATAAGAATTGAGCTCATGGAGTACTCTCCATGTCTCTAATGGCTACTGGACTTGGTATTTTTAAAATAAAATGGATCTGGGTCAGAATATCAGGCCCCTCATTTTCCTCCACTTTAAAATAAGGATAATACTAAAAGGAACCAAGACTCCGTCAAGAAATGGCAGATTACATGTCTTATAGGGATGAGCTTGGGACATTTTATTAGACCAGAAAGAAAGAAAGGGATCAAATCTAGCTTTAAATAAAAAGCCAAATTAGGCTCCCAACTGCCACGGATGGAAGATGTTGGCAGCAATAAGAATATTGATTAAACACACCATAATACATTTAACTCCATGAATTCATAATGATATTTTTTAAAAAATAAAAATTGGTCACCATTGGAGGATGCTAAGCAATAACATATTATTTGGAAAATGGTAAATAAAAGGAATAAATTAAGCATTTATCTTGACTTTTCTATATGAACTGTAACACAGCATAACCAAACAGTTGTGTGTATTTCAACTAATAAACAAGGTGGAAAATTATAGACTATCACAATTTTGCAACCCCTAATAACTAGATCTAGATTATGATCATCAATGGCCACCAATATCACAAAAGAGAGAGAGTAGATACTATGTACCCCCTGATGGAAGTATACAACACCACCTATGAAGTAGTCTTGCTGAAAGGATTGAACATTAATCTGATCAAGCCTCTAGGTCTACTCTGTAGAAAGTAGGAGACAAAGGAACATTAAAGGACACCATCAGGAAATACTCAGCAAAGCCAGACTATGGGAATTTGAGAGAAAAACAACCCTTTTCTCCAATAAATATATATAAAGAGATGGAGAGAAAGATTATAAATTAAAAGAATGTTAAGAACTACATCAACCAATTACAATGTATGAATCTTATTCAGATTCTCATTGAAACAATTTTTTTAAATGTGAGAGAGTTGAGAAAATTTGAACACCAAATGGCCAGTTGAGGCTATTAAATTATTTTCATTTTGTAGGTATAATAATGGGGTTGTAATTATTTTTAAGTATACATATTGAAATTTACATATTAGAATATATAATATTTGGGTTTTGCATCAAAATATTTCAAGAGGGAAAATAAAGAGATAAACGTGATTGACCATGAGCGGAAAATTACTGAAGCAGGGTGATGGTAACTCATTATAACAGTCTCGCCACTTCTGTATATGTTTTAAACTGTTCATATTAACTTTTTTTAATAAAAACAATTTATACCCCTCTCCTTCCCTGGCAAGGCTTGCTCAACCTGGCCAGGCTGCTTGTCAGTCTGGAACACCCCTCACCAGAGCTCCCTGCAGCCTCTGGCACCCACAGAGAAGTCAAATGAAACCTGGGTTCCTGGAGAAGCTCATCTGTAAGGTTTCAATCATGGGGCAGATCTGCTAAAAAAATACAATCATCAAAAAAAATGATGCTAATGAAACAGAAAAATCCATACCAACATTTGAAAAAGGGGATGGGTAGATACTTTAAGCCTTGAGGACTAGTATTATATTATGCAAAAACTACATGGCAATCATTTTTGATAAGGTAGATCTCACAGATGCTAATGTGGTTGAGTCCAACACCAAGTTTTGTGGTCAACACTCCACGTATACAGTTCATCTTACGTATTGATAACAAAAAAGACATGGAAGATTGGATTGAAAGACTGAAAAAATGTTCAGAATGGGGAACATTTTGAGTGTGCTCAGTACCACGTGTACCATTTCTCAGGGACGTATAATTGGTATTCCCATTCACATGCTAGGCCAATGTACTATAATTTGTAATTAAGAGGTTTAATCCAGGATCATATCACATAGATCAGGAGTTGGCAACATTTTTCAGTAAAGGGCCAAATAGTTATTACTTTAGGCTTTATAGATCATATATGGTCTCTGTTGCATATTCTTTTTTATTTTATTTTACAACCCTATAAAAAATGTAAGATCCATTTTTAGTTCAAGGGCCTATATAAAAGAAGCACAGGTCTATAGGCTATGGTTTGGTCCATGAACCACAGTTTGCCAAACCCTAAGGACTGTCTTGTGAAGTGTGCAAGTTTAAAGTCCACAAACGTGCTATGCAGGCAACCAATAACTGTAAATGGACCACATAGTCATTGATTGGGAAGCACTGCATCAAGGATGAAGATGGGATAGCCATGCTGGAAGGAAACTTCCCTATGAGTGCCAAGTGTACAATGAGCTACACTGTAACATCTTGTAAACAATCATTACTGACCAAGTGTCTCCTTGACCTGTATAAAGTGTTGGCCTCACATCCTTCACCCCATCACAGGTCTTTGTTAATTCAAAGAGAGGGACGATAAAGGTATGAAGTTCTGAGAAGATTCAAATAACTGATGAATCCTGTTTGGGTCTTTGACCTAATTAACAGAAGACCATACCTTAGACAGATCAGGCATGGCTAGACATGTGGAGGAAGTTCCCTCTAGCCTGCCAAAGTTAAAGTTGATTCTATCAAAACTGGAGCACTTAACTGATTTATGTTGATGCTGCTTTATCATTCTTTGGAAAAAAATTTTTCTGGCACAGAAGAAAAAGAACCACTAGATAAAGGTTTTGGAGGTTATGCAGATTCTCAAGGAGAAGAAGAAAGATGGGACAAGAGGCTTGATATCAGCATAGAGGTACAGAAGCTCAGGCTGTTACGTATAAATGGGAAACAAATTCATATTTAACAAGTAAAATGATCTATAAAATGCATTCTCTTCCAAAAATTCCTGAAGTGAAAGAGGAGGATCTGATAGAGATCAAGCTCCTTCATCCCTCAGCACCTCTTCTTTTCGGACAGGCGTGTAATTTATTGTTTAATGCATTTTTTGGAGAGAACTTCCTTATTGCCCCTATTTCTTTATCTCTCGATGAGAAAGAAATTTAAATGTCCTTGAACTTGTCAAATCAAAGATAGGGTTCACTGGCCTCAGTCTTTTGTACGAAAATTAAAATAGCTTATTTTTTTATTTTAAAAATACTCGGTATTCATGAATTCTCACACCTCCTTCCTCCTAGCCCCAAGAGATTACTAACCACCATTAACATTTTGATAAACATCCTTTAAGACCTCTAAGCATATACATATGTATAATATAGTTTTAAATCAGTTTTGCTGTTTTGTTAATGGCTTTTTAAAACTCAGTAATATGCTCTTGACATCTAGAATTCCACTTTAATACAGATCTATATAAATTGTAAAAAAATTAAGAAAGGCCAATAATACAGACCTAATACAGGTGGTAACTAGAAAGGATTAAATAAGATCATATATTTAAAATACCTAACACAGTGGCTATCACTTAGCAGACACTGAACTGACGGATCCATTCTGGAGAAGAATCTTTATACATTGATACGTAAATAGGCATCACCTATTAAGAGACAGCTAGCAAATTCAGTGACCAAGTCCATTCTTTCCTCCCTAACCTCACTGAGGGAGGGTAACACTGTCTTATTCTCAGAAAGAGTACTCTAGGTATATTTTACTTTTCAAGGTTTAGGCAGCACACAAGGACTGATGAAACATCAGCAAATAGTAGCTCTCAAAGGCTGGTTGGTCGGTGAGTTTCTCTGACAGTCTCTTAAGCTAGACAAAAGACCTGAGGCCCACTTACACCAAACATTACCCATTTCTTATAACAAAACGATAACGAAGAATTGGGAAAAAATAAAGTGGTAAAAAAATTCAGGTACATTAGTAAAATTTTAAAAACTTACTCTCTTTTAACCTGCAAAATATCATCAGAATAGCTGCCAAAAACGTCATTGATTTTGGCAAATGAGGACAGGCTATTGGAGATCAGCTGTAAACACTTTATAGGAACCCACCTGCTGGTAATCACACTTTGAGAATCCTTTGCTTAAAATATAGGTACACAGCATCCCATATCCTTTAATATTCTGGTTTCTATATATATATATAGCAGGGACTTGACTCTACAAAAGCCATTAACCATACCTACATAACAACTTTAAGAATCAATCCCTAAGATACTTACAAAAGCAAATAATACAAAATCTAAATTGGAGTAAAATTAACACACGTTCTTTTACTTTGGGCTTTTATTAGGTACTTGTGTCATAATGTATTTCCTCATCCCATTTCATTCTATACAGAAGGAAAGTTTAGACAACCAATAGTTTTATCTTTGTCCATCACACGAATTTTATGAATTGTCTTGAGACATAATCATGGAAGCATTGATTGATTTCCTTTGGCAACATTTTGTGATAAATACACTGTTCATTCCCCTCAAAGCTAAGGATATATAAATCTTTTGCATATAATTTTTTTAAGTAAGCAAAGATAGTTATATATCTGATTTTTCAGGTTCTTTCATCTGAAATTT
Organism: Phocoena sinus; assembly: GCF_008692025.1. Classification (NCBI taxonomy): domain Eukaryota; kingdom Metazoa; phylum Chordata; class Mammalia; order Artiodactyla; family Phocoenidae; genus Phocoena; species Phocoena sinus. The sequence goes on along the minus strand of NC_045767.1, from coordinate 123,343,674 downwards.
CATTTGTTTAATGATATGGATGTACTACAGAAGACTTTAATCAGACTTGAATTTTGTAGCAGTTCCGTTTTTAAGCTCTGATCATGATTGTGCACATTCCTTTTTGTGAATTATAATTTCTCTAAATTATTTAGATAGCTAATTTCAGATAAAATGTATTATACACTCCTTTAGTTTATCCTGAAGCCTCTAACCTGTAGCTAAATCCTTTCTCTGATCTCTCTGAGATATATCCCTTATAAAAAACTAAATTTTTATGATAAAGAGGGACAATACCGCAGCTCCAGAATATGAATTTTTAAGATAAAAATAGCTTAGGTTATGCTCCTATTTTTATTTTTCACCATTCCTCATGATCATCATGTCCTCGTAAATTTCACGTATAACAGCAGATATTTAGCAGGAAATCAAATCAAAATGCATAACCTCATTCAACAGGATACCAAAAGCACAGGTGTTACTCACATAGTTTAACTTAGCACTTTACATTTTATACAATTTACTCCAAAGAACCAAACTACAAATGAGGAAAGTTGTTCTTCAAAAGGAACAACACCCCTAAGCAATTATGAATATAAAGAAAAATTACCTTTGCATTACTGTATATTTGAACTATAACTGTAAGCAAAATTAATCTGCATAAGGGTTTATTTTGTTAAACATTAGTAAATGTGATTTCTCTAGATACTTAGAGCTCAGAATTCTTTGGTAAGTTATCTTTATCCGCTAAAAGAAGTTTTGAGTCAATAGTTTTAGTAAAAATTTTCACTAATCTTAATAAATTTACCATAGAACGAAATTCTTGTAACTGAGATCCATTTTGGAGCCTATCCAGAAGCTGTTAATTATTGAAAATATTACCAAATCATTAACTCCAAAAATAATGAAGAGAGTGATATTTTGGTGCATGCTATTCTGTGATTTTATTGCAATTTTCTTTGGGTGGAGTTCTTTTCACAATGTTTTAGTGAGTTATAAATTTATTCATAAAATAAGGAATTAGCAATTCTAGCAACTAGCACATAGTGTTTAGTAAATGTTTTCTTTAATAGGGCTCCCCTGGTGGCGCAATGGTTGGGAGTCCGCCTGCCGATGCAGGGGACGTGGGTTCGTGCCCCGGTCCGGGAAGAGCCCACATGCCGTGGAGCAACGAAGCCCATGAGCCATGGCCGCTGAGCCTGCGCGTCCGGAGCCTGTGCTCCGCAACGGGAGAGGCCACAACACTGAGAGGCCCACGTACCACAAAAAATAATAATAATCATAAATAAATAAATGTTTTCTTTAATAATTATACACAAAATGTCTTGTAGTAAAAAATTTCTTGAGCCTAGGGCTAGGACAAGGCTAACTGCAGTGCTGTTCCTGGGACCTATGTTGGGTAGAGAAAGCTGGGACTAAGCTGGATCATAAAAGGCCTGGGAGAAGACTGGATCATGGAAACCTGAAACAGCCAATGGGAGAATCCTGAAGCCAAGATGGCAGCCTGAAAACAGTGCCAAATAAGGGGCACAAATGAGACGACTTATATAATTTTGAGGCACGGTGCAAAAGGAAAATGTCATATTGCTTGTTCAAATATTATTAAGAATTTCAAGATAACAATAGTCAAGCATTAAATCAAGCATGGGGTCCTTCTGAATGTGATGCCCTGTGCAACTGTATTGGTTGCATACCCATGAAACTTGCCTTAAGTGCAAATACATGTGGTAAGTGTATAAACAGGAGAACAAATAGGGAGGTCAGAAATTAGAAAGACCAAGATCAGCTCAGAGTTCATCACGTACAACAGGTCAGATTAAGTAGTTCAGCACTAAGTCTGTGAAGGACAAGAGAGTACTGGGGAGGACAAGTGACAGCTTACGGCCTGCTTTTATACGATACTAGTTATGCAGCAGAGGATCATCTGCTGCGGCTTTACGTCATAGAATATCTGATATAATCAAAGCATGTTTGTTCTGGGGTGTAAGTTTACATGAATGCCCTTACTAACCATACTCCTCTCACCAGATTACCCAGTAAAATTGGTTTATGTGGCAAAAGGAGTCCAGGGCACCTTGTGGTATATCTCAACTCTCTATCCTTGATTATTCTTTGATTCTTTTAACAAATATTTACTTAGCACATTTTCCTAAGTGCTACAGATAAAGTTAATAAAATAAAATGTCTGCCCTAATGGAGCTTAAATTTTAAACAAATATATAAATATACAATACATAATATTACACGTAATGTTGACAAATGAAAAATGCTACATGGGGGTAGGTGATTAGATTGGGTAGTCAGAGAAGGCCTCTCTGAAGAGGTAATATTAGAGCAGAAATTTGAATGAAATGAGGGTAAAGCCTTTCAACAGTAAAGGTATTCCAAGCAGAAGTAATAATAAATGCAAAATAGTTGAAAACAGCTTGGTTTTTCCAAAGTAACCAAAAAAGGACAGCAGAATACTTAAGAGTAAGTCGGGAAAAAAGTGACAGAAAATAGGGCTTCCCTGGTGGCGCAGTGGTTGAGAGTCCGCCTGCCGATGCAGGGGATGGGGGTTCGTGCCCCGGTCCGGGAAGATCCCACATGCCGCGGAGCGGCTAGGCCCGTGAGCCATGGCCGCTGAGCCTGCGCGTCCGGAGCCTGTGCTCCGCAACGGGAGAGGCCACAGCAGTGAGAGGCCCGCGTACCACAAAAAAAAAAAAAAAAGGGACAGAAAATAAAATTAAAGAGGTAGTCTGGGTCTATATCATTAAAGACCCTGTAGACTGTGATTAAATGTATGAATTTCATTCTTAACATGGTGGAAATCAGTAGAGGGTTTTGAACAAGAGAAGTATATATATGATCTGATTTTATTTTAGAAAGACATCTCTGAATGATAGTATAGAATAGATTATATAGAGAGATCAATAAAAACTCCTAAGTTTTTTAGAAAAAGAAACTGGTACTATTTAATGACTGGCTTATTGGATTGAATGGGAAAGACAGGTAGGAGAAATCAAAAGTGCTGTTTGGACATGGGTGATTTGAGAAGCCTACCAGATATCTGAGTAGAGATGTTAAATATGCAGTTTTTAAAAACATCTAAACTGTGAAGTCTGGTTGGGGAGCTAACGTGGGCACACAAGCCTCAGAACCCATATTTGTGACTACTCTTATGAAGAAGGGGTGGAATCACACTTACTCAATAAATGCCTCTGTGTGTGTGTCAGCTAGCAAAGCCAGGGAGGAGAACAGGGTGGCCTTACTTGATCTCTATCTTCTGCTGCCTTGTTAAGATTACCAACAAAAATAAAGAAACTTCATAAAGTAACTTCTACAACGACTGCGTGTTTTTAAAAGCTCAAGCCAAAAGGATAAAGTAAAACCTTGACTATAATTTCAGACTGCCTAGATCCCCTGGTTTACTGATGGTATATTTTTGAAATATACCACCAAAAATGAGAGAGACATGTTTGATAAAAAGAATATAAAAATCACTGTACCATGTTTGACTTACTAAACAGTCATGTATTTTTCCCTGTTATAAATTTACCTGAGATCTACAGAATTAAAAGATATGGTGGGCCCTAGAAAACTAATTGGCCAAAAGACTATTCCAGTTAATTACAGTAGAGAGTGAACATTAATGACCCATTGAATAATGCAAATACTGGTGGTCAAAAATGTGCTGATTATCCTTGTCTATGTGAATGTGTTAGCCAAAGCACAGGGAGCAGACCATAGGCAAAGGATTAATAAAACCCTTTCTACTTTGCTAGCTCTGTGCCCCTCATAACCTGAAAAGAAAGTATGTCCACTGGGCTGCTAGACAACATTATTTAAAGTAAAATGCTCCCTGATTGGTAAAATGTAACTGTACTCGGAGAACTATAAATACCTAATGGGGCACCATGGCTTTATCATTTGTACCTGGCATGTCCCTTGTGGGGATCCTGGAAGCTATTCCTATGAAGTAGTTAAAAGAGACAGTAGTTCCTGTGGGGCATGAGACTTTTTAACCGGGGAGAATATCACACCCTCCTGATACGTATCAAATCTCCTTGCACCTGAGCTATAATTCTGTGTGATTGCTAGAAGGATGCCTACAGAAGAATTCCTGACACTTTCGGCAAGCAAGCATTGCTAGAAGGACTCCTAGAGAAGAATTCCTGACACTTTCGGCAGGCAAGCTGTAGTTCCTATCCTTTATCCTTCTGAATGGATTGTGTCAAGTATGGCTTAGGATAGTTTTGCGAGTCTGAATGTTTAGGTGAACCTAAGAAGAGGGTATTCACAGCCCAAGATATTACCCTGACTGGCCATCAATCTTTAAGAGCTATATAAAGCACAGTTAGATTTCTACACAAGAGAATGCTCCAAGACTAGGATACAACATAAGGCCCTTGATCTGATACAATATGTTTGGAGAGGCTGCGGAAGGAAATGATAGGGTAGTAACAGCTAAGGCTAGAGTTGGTTGAGATAGAGAAGCAAATAAATAATCTTTGTTAGGCCATAGACTAAAGAACAAGAATAAGATCATAACCCTGATGGGGAAGCCCAAGAAAATCCTAAGGTCATAACTTCTAAGTCTGCTTTATTCCTAACACATCCCATATATTTCTGTATGTTTCAAGGCATGGCCTAGATAAGAGTTACCAAATGTCTCAGTTGTCACAATAAGTATTTGAAGGGAAACAGATGGTCCACTATGGTAGTGCCATGGTACTGGTGAACAGACACTGGCTCTTATTTCAACTGCTGAGGATTACAAGTGGCTATGTTAAACAGTAAATACCACCATCACCAGTCTCACCTTACCTGCGCCCCTTCGCTTGCTAATGAAATATGGTGAACTGTGGGGCCACAAAGTCCTCTATAAACAAAACCCAAATGGAAATGGCTTTGGAGGACATACAATAAAGATACTTAGCCTACTAGATGTGGATAACTGATGTGTATACAAAATTCAAATGATGGAGAAACCAAGTCATTTCATATAATACAGGCTTGCTTTCTGTCACAACTGCTCCAAAGTATATTCTTCACAGTTGCCTCCAGACTTCAAGCAATGCTTATTCACAACACATAACCTGAATCTCATATGGGATATTTCATTTAGTAGGGAACAGTACATGTGAAAATTATACATATCAGAAGCTATCATTCAGGAATCTTCCTATGAAGAACTCTCTCCCAATAAAAAAGGTTAAATGTACTTGTTTCTCTTCTGAATGAATTCTAAAAACAAACTAAAGAGCAGAGGTGATAGTATCTGTTTCCATACTGAGTAACCAGAATTAAAGTACAACTTTGCTCCTTCCATTAAATACTGAGTCATTATAAAAGTATACACAACCATTTAATTTTGACAATCTAAGCAGACAATTCATAGGGAAAGAAATCGCACATACCTACTAGTCCTAATAAAGTTACCAACAATTTCCCAATAATAGACTACTCAAGGCAGATTTTTTTAAAGGAAAAATAAGATCATCATTGAGAAGTGGGATTCAGAGAAAATATATAATCAGAATCTAATAGGAATTTCCACGTTTCATGGCACAGACATAGAGCAAACCTGAAATAAATAAAAGGGTGACTTCAATACTTCCCTATTATGCTCCCTTGCTAAAACTCATGAAATAAAAATGTGGGTAACAATCCTTCTACTGGGTCTATGCTATTTTTTGAGGCACCCAGAGCACTACTCCACCCCACCTCTCTCCACTCAACTACACATCTCCTTCCCTGTCCACTGAGTGACACATCTCAAAAAATGTAAGTAACAGAGAAAGGGAATGTTATATCCTAGGATGTAATGGTCCCTAAAGTAAAGATGTTTTAAAAGCCTTATTAAACATAGGGGCTGGAAATTGCCATTTTACATGTACTCCAACCATTTAAACTGTCAATAAAATTCTCTTAAATTTTCTGCACTCATGGGTACATAAAGTTGATAATATGAGAAACAATGACTTAAAAAATTTGCAAAACCCTGAAATAAATTATGAATAGGATTAAAACGAACAAATGTATATATTTGTCTAAAGAAAATGCTGATTCTTTCTCTTCACCTATAGTATGTGCCTAACTGGATCCTTCAAACTTCCCAGCAAATTAACTGATTATGAGCCAAACACTAAAGGGAGATGTGCTTCAACGTGGAAAAAAAAAATCCTGCTATTCATAAAGAGGTAGTTCTACTTCCCCTGAAAATATAATCTCAAATCTTTGTTGCAGGTGACACGTCCTACTGCTGATTCAGCCACAAAGAGAAAGCTGTCTTTGCTTCAAGATCACCTTGAATGTTTTTGCCTTGAATTATATTTTTTAGGAAATGAATTTGGTCACTCACGTTTTATTTTCTGTTTCTATTTGCCTGATCTATCCTTGTCCATCCTTTCATTTATAACCATTATACATCTCTGTGTGTATGTGCCTGTTATAAGGATTTTAATTTTTTAAAAGACTTTCAAAAAGTCTTTGCCTTTCATATAAGAGTTTAAACCATTTACATTTATTGCCATAACAGAATGAATTAATTCTGATTTCCATTTCCCATTTGCAATCAATTCAAGTTTGTACCATAGCAAATAATGGCCATATCTTCACCTTGAAGGTGGTTGAAGTTTCCAACCAATCATGGGCTTCGAATTTTCATTCTCCACAGAAATTTTAAAAATTAAATTACCCAGATGTTGGAAACATTCTATCAGGAACAAAGCATGTAGAAATGTAGCTACTCTCAATTCCTGCTCCCCCCCCCGCTATGTTCCAGAACAGTCACATCATAAAGAGCCACAAGGTGACTATGGCTTCTGTAGGGAACCAACCAAAATCAATTGCTTCACACCTCAATTGTAAAACTGTTACAAACTAATATTCTATCATTTATTATTATATTCCTTTGTGTAAACTCCACTAAGAATTTGACTCTATTTTTTGATGTTTGACTGCTGACAGCTTTTAAAGCCTCACCTCTTCTTCTTCCCCTTCTGCCTACATCTGGGCAAGCTGATAAGAAAGCCTGGATGATCCCTCCTTCAGTCTTAGCATGAGTTTCAAACCCTGCCAGCATGTCAGAAGCCCCAGCCTGGCCCCACCTGCTAACCAGAACAAAAACCCCAAGCCAAGTGATTCAAAATTTAGCAGAAAAATCTTATTAAACAAAAAAAAAAAATTATAAAAGTTGAATTATAAAATTTAACTAATAACTCAGAAATGATCCAGGCAAGGAAAATTTGTCACCAAGTTCTTTAAAATGTAAAGATTAAATTATGAAATGTCAAGATTAAATTTATTTTATGAAATAAATAATTCTGATATCATAATCTGACATATTTGTTATCACTACTATAGACTGATCTCACAGGTACAAAAATCCAAATTAAACACAGGCATCAACTGCATAACATCATTCCTTCCTAAAAATTAGATGTTCTGTGCTAAAACAACAACAATTATAATGCACTATACATCAACCTAAAACCTCTAACATTTTTTATGTAGTAACTAAAACCCTATAAAATGCCTATATATTTACCAAACTATGTTTAAGATATAAAATGTTAAAACATAGTTTACTGGGCTTCCCTGGTGGCGCAGTGGTTGAGAGTCCGCCTGCCGATGCAGGGGACATAGGTTCGTGCTCAGTCTGGGAAGATACCACATGCCGCAGAGCGGCTAGGCCTGTGAGCCATGGCCGCTGAGTGCTCCGCAACGGGAGAGGCCACAGCAGTGAAAGGCCCACGTACCGTTAAAAAAAAGAAAAAAAAAACATAGCTTCCTGACAAGCAATTCACATAGTTATTAACAAACAGTGGCTTTGCATGTTTTAATATTCTCTTATCCTCTTATCCTGGCAACACTGAAACCTTTGCTAATAACTTTTATAGATTCACAAAACATCTACAGGTAAATTTTATATTCTACCAAAGTTGTATTTAGAATATGCCTAGAGACTTTCCCTGCACATCATTTGTTTAAATTTTTGTATTGGGTATAGAGGATGCACATTCTATGACATTGCTGTATTCATAAATAAGAGACAGTCCCTACTGGGAAAACATTAACCCAGGAGATGTTCTGTGAGACAGCTGCATACTTATAAAATTGATTCAACGGTATTTTACAAGAATCAACTAATATCACTCAAAAATTAAAGATGGCTTAATATAAGAAAATCTCTCAGTAGGTGTAGTGAGATCCTCCACATGGTGACCTCATTAGATAACCAAAAATAGGCACTAAACACACTTTCCAAATTAAACAATATTGGAGAGCAGGAATAAAGGATGTTTTAAATGGTAAAGAATATTCATTTTGACCTAGAAGCCAATGCCATGCTGAAAGCGGAAAACTAAAGTCGTTCCCATTAAAAACAGAAAAGTCACATAAATCTGGAATCTAAAAACAAAACACAAATGGTTCTGATGAACCTAGGGACAGGACAGGAATAAAGACGCAGATGTAGAGAATGGACTTGAGGACACAGGGAGGGGAAAGGGTAAGCTGGGACGAAGTGAGAGAGTGGCATGGACATATATACACTACCAAATGTAAAATAGATAGCTAGTGGGAAGCAGCCGCATAGCACAGGGAGATCAGCTTGGTGCTTTGTGACCACCTAGAGGGGTGGGATAGGGAGGGTGGGAGGGAAACACAAGAGGGAGGGGATATGGGGATGTATGTATACATGTAGCTGATTCACTTTGTTGTACAGCGGAAACTAGCACAACACTGTAAAGCAATTATACTCCAATAAAGATGTTAAAAAAATAAAAACAGAATAGTACAGGGAGATCAACTCGATGCTTTGTGACAACTTAGAGGGGTGGGATAGGGAGACTGGGAGGGAAACACAAGAGGGAAGGGATATGGGGATATATGTATACATACAGCTGATTCACTTTGTGGTACAGCAGAAACTAACACATTGTAAAGCAATTATACTCCAATAAAGATGTTAAAAAAAAAACAGAATAGGATGCCAGATACTACCATTATCATTTAATACTGCCCTGTAATTTTTGTTCAAGGCAGTAAAATAGCAAACCAAAGATAATGCTAAAAAAGCCAGGAGCCAAATGACCATTTTGATGATAAGATTATACATATAGAAGAGCTAAGAAAATTATTTGAAAACCTCTTAGAATTAAGAAAAAGAGTTTTGTAAGGAAACCAGTTATTAGATAACTATTTTAAATAAAATCTTTTTTCTATGCCACTTATAGTTAGTTAGAAGTGTTGTTTTCACTTAAAAAAGTTTCATTTGTGCCAAGAAGTTACAACTCTTGTAAACAGCATTGTTACAAGTGTTTATAAACAATTCTCTGATAATATTACAAAAGAGCTATCACATCCATTCTCTAAAATAACACTCATCTCAAAGTTACAAGCTCTAATAAGATAATAAAAAAAAGATTTCTTCCACAACATCCCTGTCCTATATTAGCTGTGAGAACAATCTAAGCAGCCCAGAAACTGATCTTACTGAATATAAGAATTTAATACATGATAAATAAACATCACAAACCAAAAGATTATTCCAAATGGACTTTTGTTTGATTTATCCAGGAGCAGAGAGACTCTTTTTTCACTATACTTGAACAAGGGACTGTGAGGCTCTTCAGTGCAATAGCCTCCTTGCCACTATTAGGAAAAATCCCGTCTATGAAAAAAACAAGTACAGAAGAAGAGGTTCTCAGAAGTAAATGAGACAAATCAGGTCCTGGTGACATCACTGGAGCCTTAAACAGTGCCTGAGTCAGACCTACTCTAAAATGTACTGATAAATTCCTTTGCTATTTAAAACAGATTGAGTTCTCTTTACTGTCACCTGATATACCTACCAAGAAAAGTATATACCCTTAAGGAGTACGCAAAGTAAACAAACGCATACTTCAATAACTCCAACAATACAGATAAGTCAGAGACTCGCTCACCACCAATCTTTCATTTAAACAACACAGAGCTACTTTGCCTAAATAACTGCCCCAATATCTAGGCTATTTCTGCTACTTAATCACAAGGCAATAGAGTTTAAATACAGATGCACTAAGAAGATCACTATTAGCTATGACACTGACGTATACTATTACACTGTATATTTAAGGTTTATGTTTTTATAACTGCAACTTTATCAGAATGAGTAAATTTGCAAATATATGTATCCATGTTTTAGTTTGGATATCTATCTGCAGTTCAGTAAAGTACTGTATCATAGTGTGTTTCATAAGTAAACAGAGGTTGGTATATCTTTCATTTTTTTTTTTTTTTTGCGTTACGCGAGACTCTCACTGTTGTGGCCTCTCCCGTTGCAGAGCACAGGCTCCGGACGCGCAGGCTCAGCAGCCATGGCTCACGGGCCTAGCCGCTCCGCGGCATGTGGGATCTTCCTGGACCGGGGCACGAACCCGTGTCCCCTGCATCCGCAGGCGGACTCTCAACCACTGCGCCACCAGGGAAGCCCCTCTTTCATTTTATTTAATGTTTTCTACTGGATTATGCTATGACTTAAATATAACTCAATGATTTGATGCCTCAGAGTCTTTAGCTACTGGGAAGCAAAACCATATGTATTTGAGTATATATATATATATTGTATTTCATACATATATCAAAGCTGAAGGAAGTTTGTTTCATATACCAAAAATGCATCATTAATAATATAATCAAATATATTACCTATCTTAATATTTAAATGAATTTAGTGACTAACAATTTTTTTAATTACACATTTAGTGAAAAATGTGATCCAACCTGATTCTCACAAAAGGCAAATTGTGTATGGATATACAGTATGTTTTAATACAGAAGATATTTGTCAAAATTTAAAGAGAAAGCCACACTTTAATATTTGTTCCCTTTGGAAAAGTGCTTTTGTCACATTCACTTACCCAAATCTAGCAAGAAAATATATCTTCATCTGTAGGAATACTGATAAAAGACATCAGAAATGGCAGCAAATATATCCCCTTTCTATTAGACCAATTATTAATGTTACCATTCATGGGTCAGGAAGATGTTATCCATAAATCACCTTCACTATTAAGTGAGTAACACGTACTCAAACTGCCTAATTCAGTTTCTCCACCTGTAACTGTATAAGTGACTGCTTTATTTATTTACAAGCTTATTTTTTCTGACAATATCAGTTATGGTCCCTTTCATTAAATGTATAATATGTATTCAGAAACATGAAGAAATTTCATTCTTTTTTTGAGTGTAGTATTTACGGATGTCAAAAGGCTCAAAATTCAAACACAGACCCATAAATTCCACCAAAACATTGAGGAAATGTTTCCTTCTCTCCTCTCTCCTTTTTAGGAATCTCAACAATCAATCTAGTTCACTGAGCCAAACATTCTCCTCATATAAAAACACTTATAAAATAGAAAATTAAAATTGTTTATTTGGTTATCACATAGAGAAAGGTGAGCTTTTTTCAGAAGGCAATCTCGAACTGTGTCTCAGACAAGTGCTTTCTGAATTCCATAATAAACACTAAAAAAAAAAATCACTGTGACCTGAAATAAACTTTCCAATTTATATTACTGACATAACTCTCATAATATTCAGTTACAAAGAAAATTTCAATCCAATGAGCCAACATAGTAATTTAGATGTTAAAAAATAAATAATTAAATGATTTAAGCTTTTGAATCGTACTGCTTATTATACACCTGGAAACCAGAGAGCCTGTAAGTCAATATTTTCATTGTCTTTCAGCCAAAAATATCAAAAAGATTCTGCTGCTTCAGGAAGTTTTTGGAGCAGGAAAGGAGAGCAACAGCAAGTTATAAAATACATTCAACATATTATTTTATCACTTCAAAGTACCCATATCCATATAATCTCTATCTGTACTATATTACTTAGGTATAAAGTTAAAAGAAATGAGGGATAGGGCTGATTTATTTTTGAAAGCTTTTCAACAACGAGTTCTGAAACAAAAGGGGTTTCCTGATAAACCTATACCTTTCAACTTAGTTTTTGGGGTTGAAGCCTTGCTAATATTATGTTTTATTGGGGTTTTGGGGTTGAAGCCTTGCTAATATTATGCTTTTTGGGTATTATGAAAAAGAATCCTTCTGTTCCTAAGCCTATATTTTTTCTACCAACATCCAAAATTCTATGTGCCATTTATTATTCAAGTTAGAAGAAAACAAAAATAGTTTTTAAATTTTTCACTTCTCTGGTATTTTCCTGATGTATTCTATAAAACACCTGGGTCATCTCAACTTAATCTTAATTCCACAATAAGATGCTCATTTTACAAAGTATCAATAATTCGTAACCTTTTGTATATTTCCTTATACGTATGTATAAGGAATATCCAGGCTGTGCTCCTTTAACATCCTCTGCCCCTTGCCACCACAGGGCCTTTGATATTCTCTCTGCCTAAAATGTATGTCCCTTACCTCTTCCTCTAACTTATGTTCTCCTTCAGATCTCACCTCAAACCTCACTTCTAAAGGTGAGCCTTCCTTTCCTGATCTCCAGGACTAGGTCACATTCCTCTATTTAAACTCTCCAAATCCTGATTATCTCTCCTCCCTATGATGCTTTCTTTTTTTTTTTTTTTTTTTTTTTTGGCTAAGCTGACTATAAAATCCCTGAGGAAAGACACTGTACATAGTTGTTCACCATGGTATTTCCAGAGGTTAGTAGAGTACCTAGCATATACCTAGCATACAGCAGAAGCTTATTAAATATATGTTGAATACATTATGAAATGAAGCACAAGTATTTGAAAATGGTCATTAATCTGAATGGCTCTTGATTTCATGGTAATATTGAAATGATCTAAAGTCAAGAGAAGAATGTTATACATTTCTTCCCCTAAATATGTGTAAGGGTTTTTCTGGATCCAGACTCAAACAATGAGTTCCAAAAGTTGTGTGTGGGTGTATAAGAACAGTGACAACCTCTACATGCTATTGCATTTCTGAATGAGTAGAAACCAATCATTTTTAAAATATTAAAAATATATGTGCAAAGATATGAATGTTTGTTCATTCTACCACAATCGGTCATCTATGTAAGTATATCGATCACCATTTTTTTTTGAAACACTTGCACTGAAATACTTTATTTTTCATCCAAGGAGAATTTAGTGTTCTACATAGATAAATTTCCAGATAATTGAAAAGTATTTTTAAATAACTGAACTTTTAAAATTTGAGTATTTTTAGCTATTGAGTAGTAAGTGTCTCAGAAGTAACTGATACGTAACTCTTCTGACACAGTAAATAGTTCTAGGGAGGTATTACAATTTTTGTATATGTTGTTTATAAAGTTTTGCCTTCTTCCTATATGTCATGATGACTTGCTGTAGTCACTGTGCTCCTAATCAGTTCTTTTGATTTGCTGTGGGATAGGATATCAAAGCAAAAAGTTCATAGACAAATGCCAAAAGTAAGAGCAATAAGTTCTAAGGGTCTCTCATAATGAAAAAAACCAAAAAACAAAAACAACACATGAAATTTAGTAACTACAAAATATTTGCTGCTTATCAGAAAAGAGATGAAGTTCTAGCTGTTGGAACACAAGTCTCCATGAATCTATCTCATTTCCACACTACTAGACAATTAACAGTCAATTTATTCCAGGACTATCTTTTCAAGAAGACTGGTGTAAGCAGATGGCCCTGGAAATATGAAAACAGTGACTTCCTGAGCAAATTTATTTATTTTCCCAGACAGCAAACATAGAGATCTCTCCCTCCCCTACATGCATTCAAGAGTAATAAAGAAAAAAATTCCCATTTCCTCCTTTCTGCAGTAAAATTGCTACACTCCACATTAATGAAGATAATCTCTCCTTCTCTGAAGGTAAAGATGGGAAGGTTTGCCAACAGGCCTCATATAAGATCAGAGTCTACATGTCAAGGTTTCTGTCCTGACATCTGGGGGATAATGCACCCCCACTGTGTGTACAGGCAAGACCTGGCCTCATTCAAGTTGCTCTCTGAAGATAGGGGATCAGGGATGAGAGCCAAGATGTTAATATTGCTGTAAGTATTAACTGCCTAAATCCATTTATTTACTGTTTCCTTTAGAGGCTGAATCTATGTAAGAGTAGCAAGTCAACCTAACAACTGTCACCGCACTACTACTCAGAAACTTCTTGATCAACTTGACACTAGTTCCGCCATTTACTAGTCCTATGATGTTGGACAAGCTATTTTATCTCTTTATCTCAAGTGATCTCATTTGCAAAATTTCTATAACAATAATTTCCTCAAAAGACTGTTGTAGGAACTTAGCTAAATGGCAGAGTAGAAAGACCCTGAGGAAACGTACTATCAGGGGCACACCAAAATCACAACTATTTATAGAACAATTATCAATGAAAAAGACCAGACCAGTAGGAGGAGTGGCGTCTTGATATAGTCAAGTCCCATGCCCCTGGTCATGGACCCATAAACTGGAGAATAATTATAATGAAAGAAGTTCTCCTCAAGAAGTTAAGGATCTGAGCCCGACATTAGGCTCCACAGCCTGGAATTCCTGCACTGGGAAGATGAGCCCCCAGAACATTTGGCTTTGAAGGCCAGTGGATGGCTGGGGGAAACAGAGACTCCACTCTTAAAGGGCACACACAAAATCTCACATGCTCCAGGACCCACGGAAAAAGCACTGAAAGGAGCCTGGGTTAGACCTACCAGCTAATCTCGGAGAGCCTCATAGAGAGGCTGGAGGCAACTGCAGCTCACCTTGAGGACACAGACACTGGTGGCAGCCATTGTGGGTAGCTCATTCTACCACGTGGACACTGGTACTGGCAAACACCATTGTATAATCCTCCCTCTAGCTTATTAGCCTCAGAACCCAACCTCATTCCCGCCCAACAGTCTGTAAGCACCAGTACTGGGATGCCTCAGGCCAAGCAACTAATTGGGCAACGAAAGCCCCACCAACCAGCAGACAGGCAGCCAGTCTTAAGACTCACTGAGGCCACAGCCAACCCTGGTCACAGCCCTGCCCACGAGAGGGCCCAGGACCTGGCACCACTCATCAGTGTACAAGCACTAGACCAAGGACCCCCAGGACCCCACAGGTAGAGACCCCAGGGACAAGTTATACCAATCAGTGGGCAAGCACCAGCCCCAGAATCCCTGGAACCACCCACCACTGAGCCTGCTCTAGCCTCGGAACCAGCCTTACCCACTAGTTGGAGGACACCAGTCCCAGGACAACCACAGCCCTGCTGCCTGCAGACCCAGCCCACCCACCAGCAGGCCAGATCCTGACCTGGGACTAGTTGAACACAGCCCCACCCACCAGTGAGCCTGATCTAGCTCTGAGGCCACCTGGGGCTCCACAGCCAGCTGCCTCAGCAGTTGGTAGGCTCTGCACAAGCACAGCCTGGCAACCAACTGGACCAGGGCCAGCCATGCATATCAAATCACCCACAGTAGTCAGCTCACCACAACAGAAGGACCCACACAGGCCACATAGGGGGCACCCATAGAGCATATAGCTCTGGTGACCAGAGGGGAGTATGCTGCTGGGACGCATAGGACATCCCCTACAAAAGATCACTTTTCCAAAGTCAGGAAATATAACCAACCTACCAGATACGAAGAAGTAAAAAACAGCATGTTAGGCAAAATGAGGCACAGAGGAACATGTTCCAAACAAAGAAAGGAGATAAAACCCCAGAAGAAGAACTAAGTGAAGTGAAAATAGCAAATCTAACCAAGAAAGAGCTCAAGGTAGCCATCATAAAATTGGTCAAAGAACTCGGAAGAAGAATGGATGCACAGTGCAAGACGCTAGAAGTTTTTAACAAAAAGTTAGAAAATATAAAGAACAAACAAACAGAGATGAAGAATATAGTAACTGAAATGAAAAATACAAGAAGGCATCAACAGTAGACTAAATGATACAGAGGGACATATCAGCGAGCTAGAAGACAGAGTGGTGGAAATCACTGATGTTTAAGCAGAAAAAAGAATGAAAAGAAATGAGGGCAGTTTAAGAGACCTCTGGGACAACATCAAGTATACTAGTATCCTCATATAGGGTTCCCAGAAGGAGAAGAGGTAGAAAAGGGGGCAGAGAATATACTGGAAGACATAATAGCTGAAACCTTCCCTAATGTGGTAAAGGAAATAGGCATCTAAGTCCAGGAAGCACAGAGTCTCAAACAGGATCAACCTGAAGAAGACCACACCAAGACTCACTGTAATTAAAATGGCAAAAATTAAAGATAAAGAGAGAATATTAAAAGTAGCCATGGAAAAGCAACAAGTTACATACAAGGGAACTCCCGTAAGGCTATAAGCTGACTTTTCAGCAGGTCAGAAGGGAGTGGCATCATATATTTAAAGTGATAAAAGGGAAAATTCTACAAACAAAAATACTCTACCCAGTAAGTCTCTCATTCACATTTATTGGAGAGATCAAAAGTTTCACAGACAAGCAAAAACTAAAAGAGTTCAGCACCACCAAACCAGCTTTACAAGAAATGCTAAAAAAGGGCACAACTAGAAACATGAAAAATACAAAATGAAAAAGCTCATCGGTAAAGGCAAATATACAGTAAAAGTAGTAAATCAACCACGTTCAAAGCAAGTAGGAAGTTTAAAAGACGAAAGTAGTAAAACCATCTATATCCACAACAAGCAGATATAGGATACACAAAAAATATAGATGTAAAATATGATTCAGAAACAGTAATCATGAGGGGAGGAGAGTACAAATGATGGAGTGTTACAATGTGTTTGAAGTTAATAGATCAGCAACTTAAAACAATCAGTAGATAGATAGATTCCTATATATAAACCTCTTGGCAGCCACAAACCAAAAATCTATATTAGATACACACACAAAAAAGAGAAAAGAATCCAAATATAACACTAAAGATGGTCATCATATCATAAGAAAAGAGAGCAAAAGAAAGGAACAAAAAAGAACTATAAAAACAATGAACAAAATTATAATAATAACATACACGTCAATAATTTTTAAATGTAAATGGACTAAATGCTCCAACCAAAAGACAGAGTAGCTGGATGAATACAAAAACAAGACCTATATATATTCTGCTCACAAGAGACACACTTCAGACCTAAAGATACATGCAGACTGAAAGGCAGCGAATAGAAAAAGGTATTCCATGCAAATGGAAATCAAAAGAAAGCCAGGAGAGCAATACTTTTATTACACAAAATAGACTTTAAAACAAAGACTGTTACAAGAGACAAAGAAGAACACTACATAATGATCAAGGGATCAATCCAAGAAGAAAATATAACAATTGTAAATATATATGCACCAAATATAGGAGTACCTGAATACATAAAGCAAATATTAACAGACATAAAGGGAGAAATTGACAGTAACACAATAATAGCAGGGGACTTTAACACCCCACTTACATCAACAGACAGATCATTCAGACAGAAAATCAATAAGGAAACATTGGCCTTAAATGGCACATTAGACCAAATGGATTTAATTGACATTTATAGAGCGTTCCATTTGAAAGCTGCAGAATACACATTTTTTCAAGTGCACATGTAACATTTTCCAGGATAGATCACATGCTAGGCTAGTAAAACAAGTCTCTGTAAATTTAAGAAAACTGAAATCATATCAAGCATCTTTTCCAACCACAACCCTGTAAGACTAGAAATCAACTACAAGAAAAAACTGCAAAAAACACAAACACATGGAGGCTAAACAATATGCTACTAAACAATCACTGGATCATTGAAGAAATCAAAGGGAAATAAAAAATACCTGGAGACAAATGAAAACAAAAAACCAATAATCCAAAATCCATGGGATGCAGCAAAAGCAGTTCTAAGAAGGAAGTTTATAGTGACACAAGCTTACCTAGGAAACAAGAAAAATCACAAATAAATAACTTAAACTTACACCTAAAGTAACTAGAAAAAGAACAGAAAACAAAACCCAAAGTTAGTAGAAAGAAAAAAAATCATAAAGATCAGAGCAGAAATAAATGAAACAGAGACTTAAAAATACAAGAGAAAAGATCAATGAAACTAAGAGCCGGCTCTTTGAAAAGTTAAAATTGACAAAACTTTGGCCAGACTCATATCAAGAAAAAAAGAAAGAGAACCCAAATCAATAAAATCAGAAATGAAAAAGAAGTTACAATTGACATCACAGAAATACAAAGGATCATAAGAGGTTACTAAGAGCAACTATATGCCAATAAAATGGACAACAATTTATCTTTAATTTTTGCCATTTTAATTACAGTGTGTCTTGGTTTGGTCTTCTTTGGGTTAATTCTGTATGGGACCTTATGTGGACTGTTTGGATCCTTCTGTTATGGCAGACTGACTACTGTGGGTGATCTGGTATGTATGGCTGACCCCCAGTACAGTTGGGTTGTCAGGCCATGCCTTGTGCCAGCCACTGGTTGGCAGGGCCAGGTCATGAGGCAGCTGGCTGTGGAACCCCAGGTGGCCCCGGGGCTAGTGCTGGCTCACTGGTGGGCAGGGTCCAGGAGATCCCAAGACTGGTGCCCACCCACTGGTGGGAGAAACTCAGTCCTGGGGCTAGTTCCAGCCCAATGGCAGGCAGAGCTGGGCCATGGGATCTGGCTGCAGGGTCCAGGGGTCTCAGAGCTGGTGTCAGAACTGCTGGTGGGTGGGGCTGATTCCTGCCACAGCTGGCTACAGGCTTTGGGGATGTCTTAAAGGTTGTGTTGGCTTTCTGGTGGGCAGGGCCAGGGACCAGCTATTCCCAGGACTGGTATTGGCCTACTGGGGCGTGGGCTGGGCCCTGTCACAGCAAACTGTGGGACTGTGGTTGTCCTGGGGCCAGTGCCCACCCACTGAAGGTAAGGCTGGTCCCAAGGCTAGAGCAGGTCACTGATGAATGGGGCCCAGTCCTGGGCCATCTCGTGGGCAGGGCTGTGTCCAGGGGTGGCTGTAGGCTTAATGCGTCTCAAGGCAGCCTGTCTGCCGGTTGGTGGGGCTGTGTCCCTGTCCAGTTAGGTGCTTGGCCTGAAGCATCCCAGCACGGTGCCTACAGGCTGTTAGGCGGGAGTCAGACCCAGGGCTGGGTCCTGAGGCTAATAAGCTAGAGGGAGGATTATACAATGGTGACTGCCAGCACCAGTGTCGACGCAGTAGAATGAGCTCCCCAAAATGGCTGCTGCCAGTGTCTATGTCTCCAAGGTGAGCTGCAGTTGCCTCCAGCCAAATGCCATCACATTGGGGATTAGGTTTCAAAGTACGAATTTTGGGGAGACACATTCAGTCTCTAGAAAATACTAAGATTTTATTTGCCTATTTGTCTACTTGGCTCTTGCTTTCTCATAAGCACATATATTCTTGCGTTTTAAATGTTTCTCAGTTTCAATTTCTAGTATTTCAAGTGTCAGTAGATACAGCCCACATAAATAAAAGTTCTTTAGGGTTCTCAAGCATTTTAAGAGTATAAAGAGGTCCTGAGGCCAAAAAGTTTGAGAACCAGTGACCTACAACCTAAATGATAAATTAAGAGAGAAAATGATCAAACAAAAAGTGTTGCTACATCTATAGAACTACTTTTTAAAATATCACATAAGTGAAAATACAGTTGAACCCTGAACACCACAGGCTTGAACTGCAAGGGTCCACTTATACACAGACTTTTTTCAATAGTAAATACTACAGTATTACATGATCCGAGGTTGGCTGAATCCACAAATGCCAACAGTGGATACAGAGGAACTATGTATACAGAGACCCAAGTAGAAGTTATACACAGATTTTCAACTGTAGGGAGGGTCAGCACCGCAACCCCTGGGTTGTTGAAGGGTCAAGTGTAGTAAAAAATTAATTTTACAAGTTGTATTGATAAATCCTAAATGTCTAAATGTACCAATAAAATATAATAAAAATAAAACACAAAGCAAAATTCACTCATATTAAATATTCCCACTCTCCCAGGATGATATGGACTGAATTGTGCACCCCCCAAATTCATATGTTGAAGCCCTAACCCCCTCCTCCCCTGGTGTGACTATATTTACGTAGGGCCTTTAAAGAGGCAACTAAGGTTAAATGAGGTCATTAAGGGTAAGGGTGAAGCCCTGATCCAATAGGACTTGTGTGCTTATAAGAAGAAGAGATACCAGGGATGCAGGTACATAAAGAAAGGCCATATAAAGAAAGAGCAAGAAGGTAAACAACTGTAGGCCAGGAATAGAGTTCTCAGAAGAAACTAAACATGCCAACACCTTAATCTTGGACTTCAGCCTCCAGAATTGTGAGAAAACAAGTTTCTGCTGTTTAAGCCACCAAGCCTATAGTATTTTGTTATAGCAGCCCTAGGAAACTAATACACAGGACTACACTTTGTCATCTTATTCTAATGACCTTCTGTAACTTTTAACTATTTTAGTGAGAATCATAATGGCAGAAAAAAGACATTGTGCAAGTCGCCACAACATAGTCTTAATTCTTTTATTCTCTTTGCTCCTTTGAAAACTTAAAACTTAATATAAGGGTAGTTTTCCTGAAATAAAATAAATTTTATCTCAGCCACAGAGCTTGAATGTCATCTCAAATGTGATCCTGAAAAATCTATGTTTTTCCTCTCCCTAATTGTAAAGCAAGTTGATCACTGCAAAAATGAACAAACTATCAAACATGAAGAAAACATTTACTTTTTAACAAAAAGTGGGACATTGTGTTTGTAGTATACCCTTATTTGGCTTATTAGGCAAAGAATATCTCCTAAGAATATTATAAAGGGAAAGCTAGCCCACAATTACTACTATTATTATCATCATAATTATCATTTAGGAGCCCTCATAATATTTTTCTCTTAAAAACTTACATGAAAGAAACCAAATTCATCACTAGCCAGCCTATCAGATTTAAGGAAAAAAATAATTCCTAGAATTGCTAAGTCTTCCAATTCCCCAGGACCCCAGCCTCCAGATTCCTAAATTCAGAGCACTAAATTTAAAATATTACTTTACAGTGTTACGGGAAAAGTAACCATTTCATAAAATAGTTTTCCTAATTCAGTGTTTTAAGTTTATACTCATAGCCTGCATTTGTGGTGACCATGAACATTAATGAACAAAGGCATCTCAGTAAATTAAAAAAAGAAGAAGTGCAAAGATAAATGTGCAGTCAATATCTTCCCATCATCTACACCCAGGATATTACAACTAATGTAATTAATCTACCCTTACAAAAGTTTTTGCTGCCACTGAAAAAAATAGACAGTCTCAGATATAATTCAATACTAAATTTGCATACTTCAAGACTATAGACATGATTTTCCTTTTATTTAAACCAGTTAGATGGATCAAATATATGTCTCTAAGATTTTACTATCTTAAATTTGGAATTTAGTATCATGTTATAAGGTATAATCTTATTTGAACTCTACTATATAAATGGAAGGAAATCTTGAAATATGTTGTATTTATGATGTAAAAGCATCATCAGTAATAACCACATCTATTACATACTATGTTTCTACTAAAGTCTTTCAATATACTATTAAATTCAAATAATCTGAATAAAAATTTATCAACTTATGTCTAAGTTACAATTCAATTGTATCCTAGCTTTCACAGAGGTTCAGAATAGTTATATTTTAAATATACATTTAAGGAATTTCCCTCTCATCCAAAATAATATTTTTGCATAAACTGTTCACAAATATGAATCCACATGGGCAGGCTTTTGGTTAAAAGTATCTTAATATATCATCATTACTCAAAATATTTTGCTCACACCCTAGTAGGTAAATATAGATGTGTCCTATATAGGATGACTTTGCATGTCCTCCAGGTAGGCCCAGAGGGCAGTGTTGGCAATAATGACCCATCTGTTCACTACTGGCAACCAGAAAACTTCTAATGAAGACAGATGTGGGTCACCCTGTACAAGCAGGCTGCAGGGTGTTAATGAATCCACCTAATGGTCACTACCTGCCACTCTTAACTGATTGATGACCTAAAATGTTTATTTTGAAAAGCAGAGATGAGTATTTCACGTACTCATCAGTCTTACCGGGACACTGCTCTCACTTTCTCTTACAAACTCATTCTTTACTACTTGTCTTTACCAATTCTTAGAAAAATTACAATTATTTATTAGACTCAGTCTTTTAAAATAACCTTGCTGCTAGCACTTTTGAGAAATTAATTCCTCCTAAATTCCTCTACTGACTGACTCACAGATATCAGCTATATATGGTGATACAGCAACACTATATATATATGAAACACAAAAGGTGATATTTTCTTTTATCATAAAATTCTTTAGGTACATTTATATATGTTATCATTGATATCAATCTGTCTAAAATGTTACTTTTTAAGATATATTTTCAATACCTGCTTTGAAATAAAATCATGATTTCACTCCAGATTCCAAAAAGAATGTTCACTTATAGAGACAAATTCATGAAATATTTATATGCCCATAAAAAATGTATACAGATGGCCATTTTACTTTCCGAAAGACGCTATGGGTAAGACTCTAGAAACATAATTTATGAAGTTGTTTTTCAGAATAAATCTGTATTACATTGTACCTAAAATCTTAAAGAAAATCTAATGCAGCCATAAATTGGTTCTTAGAAAAATTGGTACATATAAAAGGTGAATATATACAATCAAAAAGTGAAAACATACAACTTTTAAAAATACACATTTTATGTATAAATAAAACTATAAGAAATATTATTTAAAGTAATTGTTTAAATTAAGTTTGAAGGAGTATCTATAGTTTACAAACTATATTGCTATAAATTTCATTTTCTGTATAGAGATTTAAAACAACCTGCTGGGGGCTTCCCTGGTGGCGCAGTGGTTGAGAGTCTGCCTGCCGATGCAGGGGACACGGGTTCGTGACCCGGTCCGGGAAGATCCCACATGCCGCGGAGCGGCTAGGCCCGTGAGCCACGGCCGCTGAGCCTGCGGGTCCGGAGCCTGTGCTCCGCAATGGGTGAGGCCACAACAGTAAGAGGCCCACATACCGAAAAAAAAAAAAAAAAAAAAAAGAGAATAACAAGATTTAGCAAATAAAAAAACCTCTAAGTTCACAACAAAAATAATGTATTTCACTTCATTTTTTATTGTATTTTATTTTACTTTATTTTTTATTTTTTATTTTTTTTGCGGTATGCGGGCCTCCTCTCACTGTTGTGGTCTCTCCCGTTGCGGAGCACAGGCTCCGGACGCGCAGGCTCAGCGGCCATGGCTCACGGGCCCAGCCGCTCCGCGGCATGTGGGATCTTCCCGGACCGGGGCACAAACCCGTGTCCCCTGCATCGGCAGGCAGACTCTCAACCACTGCACCACCAGGGAGGCCCCTCACTTCGTTTTTTAAAGAACCTAATTAAATATAGGTCTATATCACTATCCAAACTCTCACTACCTGAATGCAAATATTTAAACAACGACTTGCCAAGCATCTTACCCAAAATTCAGTACTTAAATAGAAACTTGTTATAATGAATCTGAAGATGCATGCCGGCAAAAAATGTGCTCTGCACAAATCTGGGCAGAACGTACAGAGTGGTCTGCAGTCTTGTCTCAGTTGTTATCCTGATGAGATCACTACTCTTTTTTTTTTTTTTTTTTAGAGTACTGTGTATTACTGCACTCATCATCTTCCCACTCCCCTCCACCCCTCCCCTGCTCCCCAGGCTTAGCACTTCATTGGTCCCAGATTTTGCTTCTGCCAGGTGGCTGAGGATAAAATCAAACCAGACAATTTGGAGACTTTTAGTATCTATAGCAGCTATTTCACTGTTTATTTACATTACAGAATATGTTTTTTTTCAAATTAAAAAGTAATATCTGACATAGAACAGTATTATTGTCTATTACATAAGAACATACTAATGAGCTCAATAAATGTTGTTTTTTTCTTAATTAGGTAACTGATGTTTTAAATACCCTGCTGAAATCCTTGTGTGATTGCTACACAGCTGTTTAAGAGTGTTTTGGAAAATTGATGTAGGATTTTTGCATGGGCTGGTTGTATTATTTTTTGTCACTTGAAATAACAGAACACAGCTTCTAGCTACCCAAATATTTGCTATCCAACATGTTTTCAGGAATGGACTAGATTTGAACAAGGGAGTTCTGTAAAATAAACAACTATTAGAATAAACAACCTGAAAAACTTTTCCACATCATCATGTTTAAGAATGACTGTTACAGTTTATGTGGAATCTGGATATTTCCAGCTTGCATTAAAAGTCCTCCATTATTTCCATCTTCAGCTTTCTCTCAGTACTCACTAAAACAACCCCACTTAGAGTAGTCACATTAGTCTGTCAGCTACACACACATTATGTCTTCTACTCAAAATGTCCTCATTCACTATTCTCCATCAATCTGTTCTCTAATATTTCCTTTAAAAGCTAGCTTAATATAATTTTATTCCTTCATTCTATAATTCTTTTAATCTACCATGTGTTAGGGATTTAAATTCAGTAACACATAATCCCTCAAGAATGGCATGGTTTGGGGCTTCCCTGGTGGCGCAGTGGTTGAGAATCCGCCTGCCGATGCAGCGGACACGGGTTCGTGCCCCGGTCGGGGAAGATCCCACATGCCGCGGAGCGGCTGGGCCCGTGAGCCATGGCCGCTGAGCCTGCGCGTCCGGAGCCTGTGCTCCGCGGCGGGAGAGGCCACAGCAGTGAGAGGCCCGCGTACCGCAAAAAAAAAAAAAAAAAAAAAAAAAAAAAAAAAGAATGGCATGGTTTGGCAGACAATTATAGTATGATAAATGCCATGATTGAGGTATGCATAAATAACTAAGAGTTGAATCTCACAGAAGGAATGGGAGTCAGCCATATGAAGAGAAAGGGAGCAACCCAGGAGAAAGAACAGTTTATGCAGAGGGAGAGGGGTAGGGGGATAAGGGTGAAGAATGGTAAATTCAAGAATCTAAAGGTAGTTTGATACAACTAAAGTCCAAGATGCATATAGAAAAACTGTGATGTGTGCAGTTGGAGAAGTAGTTAAGGGTCAGATTATAACAGCTTTGCATGTCATGATAAGAAATATTAAGACCCATATCACTCAGTATATCCCTGTATTTCACATACACTCTATTTTTAACCTTCACAGATTTATATCATTCATTCAGCAAATGTTAGAGGGAATACCATGTATTTTCTCTAATTGTTTCCTCTACATGATTTGTGTCTCCAATTAGGAAGCAAATAAAACCCAGGCTTTTTTTTTTTTCCAACTTCTGAAGTCCTAAGGCAACTAGTGTAATGCTAAGCACACAATACTCACTTCAATAAATGCTTCTTGAATTAAAATATTAATAACCTAATTATCATCAGGTTATTTAAAATCATTAACCTAGCTTTTATCTTGGCAATAATCCTAAATTAGCAAAAGGTAAATAACACATGCAGATAATTACAATGTCTCTCCTTTAAGAAAAAAAAAAAAATCAGTAAAAGCTTAGCTCTCTCCCTTTCATTTTAGGCACACTCCCTGAAAGTGCAAGCAGTCTATATTCACAGGATCCTGTTCTTTTACCATCCACCCATTCTTCAATCCACCACCACCATGCTATCTTCAACCAGTCCAGTCCACCAGAACCGATTTGCTAAAGTAACCACTGATCTCAAAATTCAGCAAAGTTCAGTGGACCATTTTCAGTTCTTATCATTATTAACCTACCCAAAATATATAACACAGGTGGCAACTACTTTCTTAAAATACAATCAACCTCTGGCTCCTGTGAGGTCACTCTTCCCTATTCTGTTCCTACCATTTTTAATCCTCCTTGTTCCTTTCTTAGATTCCCCCTTCCCCCATTTATCCATTAAATGCTGTCAATCTCCCTGGTTCAATCCTCACCCTTTGTGGATTATAACCCAATGACTAATTCCTAAATCTCCAGTCCAGATTTTTCTCAACTTTCTGACTACCTTCAAAACATTTCTACCTATATAACAAATAAATGTGTAAACTAATGTGATTCCTACACTCGTGCATACACGTGTGCACACATGCACACATATACACACACAGAGTGTGGTATGCTTTCTGTATTTTCTCTAACGCACGCATACATACACACACACACACACAGTGTGGTATGCTTTCTGTATTTTCTCTAACTCTCTACAACACCATTCACACAGTATTCTAAGTGAGAAATCTAGAAGTCATCCTCAACTTCCTTGCCACTCATCCTCCCATATCAAATTAATCACTAGATAAAAGTCAATGCTAACATCCAGGTATATATTACCCCCTCATTTCACTATCTTAATATAGCCATTCACTACGTGACTCACTATGCATCACCTCATGACTTCTCCCTCCCTCCCCTTCCCCATATCCCATCCATTTGACTCACAGCTTACTGTCCTATTTTTCTGAAATTACAAAACTGTTCATGAATCATCTGTTTAAAATATTTACTAGCTCATCATCACCTACAGATAAAAATAAAAACTGCTTTTCTTAAAACTTCAAGGCTTTGCACATCCTCTTTGCCTATAATTTCTACTCCATTTGACAAATACCTACTCATCCTTCAAAACACAACTCAAACATATTTTGGGATTCTTTTCTGACTTGTGTCATCCCCCAAGCAGAATCAATGGCTTTCTCTTCTGAAGTCTCACTGTACCTAATTTGGATATCACTGTATAATTCTTTATATATTTGTATCTTCCGTCAATGTATGAATTCCTTGATTCAGAAAAGTTTGTACTATTCCTCATCTTTCTATCCACACTACGGAGTAGGTGTTCAATCAATACTCATTAAATAAGTAATAGGGGACTTCCCTGGTGGCACAGTGGTTAAAAATCCACCTGCCAATGCAGGGGACACGGGTTCGATCCCTGGTCCAGGAAGATCCCACATGCCACGGAGCAGCTAAGCCTGTGTGCCACAACTACTAAAGCCTGCATGCCCTAGAGCCCACACACCACAACTACAGAAGCCTGCACACTCTAGGGCCCACGTGCTGCAACTACTGAAGCCCGCGTACCTAGAGCCCATGCTCCACAACAAGAGAAGCCACCGCAAATGAGAAGCCCGTGCACTGCAACGAAGAGTAGCCCCTGCTCGCCACAACTAGAGAAAGCCCATGAATAGCAAAGACCCAACACAGCCAAAAAAATAAAAATTTAAAAAAAGTAATAGTAATAACTATAACTTACTGAGTGTTAACAAATGTCAAACACTGTGTTAAGCAGTGTCTGTGTGTGTGTGTATAATCACATTTCATTGAATTCTCACAATGACATTTTTGTTATATTTTTATATATATTATTATTCATATTTTAGAGATTTAGAAGGAAAACTACATAGGCTTAGAATGGCAAAGTAACTTGCCCAAGGTCACACAACTAGTACGTAATGGAGCAAAAAATTGCAGTGTGGTTCCAAAGTGTGAACTCCTTACCACTAAACTATGAATAAATCTAAGAATGCTTTGTTTATTTTATAAAGTTCTTAAAATTTTACCATGAATGACTGTGACTTCAATATATATAAAACTCACTAATAAGAGTACAAACTATTATACAATTAGACTTGAAGATATCAGATGCTCTTCCAAAGGATATTGAATCACTGTTTAAGCATTAAATAAATGTTTCCAACTCCAACCTCACAGCTTTTTTCACACAGTTTTGTCCATTTATATTTTAATGATTCAATCTTTTCCTCCAATCTTTCTTGACATCTATCTTTTTATTTTTGAAACCCATAATTTAAAAATTGGAAAAGTTGGGCTTCCCTGGTGGCACAGTGGATGAGAGTCTGCCTGCCAATGCAGGGGACACGGGTTCGTGCCCCGGTCTGGGAAGATCCCACATGCCGAGAGCGGCTGGGCCCGTGAGCCATGGCTGCTGAGCCTGCCCGTCCGGAGCCTGTGCTCCGCAACGGGAGAGGCCAAAACAGTGAGAGGCCCGCATACCGCAAAAAAAAAAAAAAAAATTGGAAAAGTTTTTCTAGAAAATAAGAAAAGTGATCACTCAGATTTCTGGATACAGTAACCATAATTCAAACAATTAATTTGTGTTTGGGGGAGAAAAACACACTTAATTGTGTGCAAGTCTTCCTAAATCTTTGTTTATCCTCAAATTTTAGCTCTTTCAAGGTCACCACTACATATTTCTAGCTGTAATAAATTCCAAGTGTCTGTTATAATGCCCACAAATCAGGTAGTTTAATAAATGTTAAAGACTAGCAATGAAAAGAGAAAAGGTGAAATTTTCACATCAGAAATACTGGAACAATCCACCCATAAGAGAAAATCATTAATAATAATGTAATGGCAGGCTTCAAAAAAAAATCACAAAGAGGCTATATATTATTTCTGCCTCTTATGTCCTTATTATTAATCTCTGTAGCATGTTTTTGAAACTACAACTTTCTACTAGAGATCTACTTAATACCTACTTAAGAAGAGTACATTATTTTTTGGTATATTCTAATCTAGAGGAAAACCAAGTTTATATATTACAACTTTAAAATATAACTTCTGAAATTCTAACAATTTTCATAAATTTATACAGACAAATGAACAGAAATGACAGCTCTATAACTTAGTTTGCAACCAGAATTTAAATAACATTTTGAAATATATAGTTCCAAGTTATTTCAAGGTGGCAGACCTATCAAAGAACTAAAACTTCTAATTTAGGTTTGCTCAGGATAACTACAAGGCGAATTTTCATACCACATGATTTTTAACCATTTGTTTTAATGAATATGGGAAATGAATGAATAAAGATTTTCTGTCGATAAAGAACCAAAGTACTGGCGCCACCTACTGACATTTTACTCAGTTTTTCTGACTGATCAGAAGCTACTACAGCAACTTCCTAAGTTTATTACCAAATCAAAGAACTTCAATAGAAATAAGTTAAATGTTTTTGTATATTAAAGACATCATTAATGTTAAGGAGGATACTAACAAGAATTTTCTTTGCCAAAGGCAAGACATATTCCTGTGGAAAATATTCACTTTGAATAAAAGTTAATAGTTGTGTTTCTTAACATAAGTTATCAGTAGAGTAAAATGCCAAAATGCATTCAAAAGATATATTGAAACAATACTGTGTATAAAACAGAATTAAATAGATTTCAAGGATATGATAAGTAAAAAACACAATCATTCATATTATATTCATATTATTATATATCATATTTTGTTGTACCATCAGAAAATGCTTACATCCAAAGACATTAGAGTACTTACTTGTCTAATTATTTTATTGCTTTAAAACTTATCCTTCGAAGGCACTATTATGAAAGGGAAAACCTAAGCATTCTCTAAATTAAAATTTTAAAATAAAATGGCTCATTTTTCAGATCTGTAATCATTCATTCAAAAAAGATTATTAAACATTATGTACCTCACTCTATTAACTACAGGAATACAAAAGAAAAAAAAAGTAGAATTAAAGATTCTTGTCCTCTAAGAATAATGGTTTAATTGGGGACATAAGATAAAAACATTTTTTTACAAAAAAGATTCCATATACAAGAAATAATGTTATTCAGCCCTGAACCAAGATGGCAGAGTAGAAGGACACGCTCTCGCTCCCTCTTGCGAGAACACAAGAATCACAACTAGCTGCTGGACAATCAATAGGAAGACACTGGAACTCACCAAAAACCACACCCCACATCCAAAGACAAAGGAGAAACCACTATGAGACGGTAGGAGGGGTGCAATCACAGTAAAATCAAATCCCATAACTGCTGGGTGGGTGACTCACAGACAGGAGAACACTTATACCACAGAAGTCCACCCACTGGAGTGAAGGTTCTGAGCTCCACATCAGGCTTCCCAACCTGGGGGTCTGGCAAGAGGAGGAGGAATTCCTAGAGAATCAGACTTTGAAGGCTAGTGGGATTTGATTGCAGGACTTCGACAGGACTGGGGGAAACAGAGACTCCACACTTGGAGGGCACACACAAAGTAGTGTACTCATCAGGACCCAGGGGAAAGAGCACTGACCCCAGAGGAGACTGAAACAGACCTACCTGCTAGGGCTCTAGGGTCTCCTGCAGAGGCAGTGGGGGGGCTGTGGCTCACTGTGGGGACAAGGACACTGGCAGCAGAAGTTCTGGGAAGTACTCCTTGGCGTCAGCCCTCCCAGAGTCTGCCATTAGCCCCACCAAAGAGCCCAGGCAGGCTCCAGTGTTGGGTTGCCTCAGGCCAAACAACCAACAGGGAGGGAACCCAGCCCCACCCATCAGCAGTCAAACGGATTAAAGTTTTACTGAGCTCTGCCCACCAGAGAAACAGTCAGCTCTACCCACCACCAGTCGTTCCCATCAGGAAACTTGCACAAGGCTCTTAGATAGCCTCATCCACCAGAGGGCAGACTGCAGAAGCAAGAAGAACTACAATCCTGCAGCCTGTGGAACAAAAACCACATTCACAGAAAGATAGGCAAGATGAAAAGGCAGAGGGCTATGTACCAGATGAAGGAACAAGTTAAACCCAAGAAAAACAACTAAATGAAGTGGAGATATGCAACCTTCCAGAAAAAGAATTCAGAATAGTGAAGATGATCCAGGACCTCGGAAAAAGAATGGAGGCAAAGATCGAGAAGATCCAAGAAATGTTTAACAAAGACCTAGAAGAATTAAAGAACAAACAAACAGACATGAACAATACAATAACTGAAATGAAAAATATACTAGAAGCAATCAATAGCAGAATAACTAAGGCAGAAGAACGGATAAGTGACCTGGAAGACAGATGGTGAAATTCACTGCTGAGGAACAGAATAAAGAAAAAAGAATGAAAAGAAATGAAGACAGCCTAAGAGACCTCTGGGACAACATTAAACGCAGCAACGTTTGCATTATATGGGACCCAGAAGGAGGAGAGAGAGAGAAAGGACCCAAGAAAATATTTGAAGAGATTATAGTCAAACAATTCCCTAACATGGGAAACGAAATAGCCACCCAAGTCCAGGAAGCGCAAAGAGTCCAATACAGGATATACCCAAGGAGAAACACGCTGACACACATAGTAATCAAATTGACAAAAATTAAAGACAAAGAAAAATTATCGAAAACAGCAAGGGAAAAATGAAAAATAACATACAAGGGAACTCCCATCAGGTTAACAGCTGATTTCTCAGCAGAAACCCTACAAGCCAGAAGGGAGTGGCAGGACATATTTAAAGTGATGAAAGGGAAGAACCTATAACCAAGATTACTCTGCCCAGCAAGGATCTCATTCAGATTTGATGGAGAAATCAAAAGCTTTACAGACAAGCAAAAGCGAAGAGAATTCAGCACCACCAAACCACCTTTACAACAAATGCTAAAGGAACTTCTCTAAGTGGGAAACACAAGACAAGAAAAGGACCTCCAAAAACAAACTCAAAACCATGAAGAAAATGGTAATAGGAACATACATATCGATAATTACCTTAAACGTGAATGGATTAAATGCTCCAACCAAAAGACAAAGGCTTCCTGAATGGATACAAAAACAAGACCCATATATATGCTGTCTACAAGAGACCCACTTCAGACCTAGGGACACATACAGACTGAAAGAGAGGGGATGGAAAAAGATATTCCATGCAAATGGAACTCAAAAGAAAGCTGGAGTACCAATACTCATATCAGATAAAATAGACTTTAAAATAAAGAATGTTACAAGACACAAGGAATGACACTATATAACGATCATGAGATCAATCCAAGAAGAAGATATAACAATTAGAAATATATATGCAAACAACATATGAGCACCTCAGTACATAAGGCAACTGCTAACAGTTACAAAAGAGGATATCGACAGTAACTCAATAATAGTGGGGGATGTTAAAACCTCACTTACAACAACGGACAGATCATCCCAACAGAAAATTAATAAGGAAACACACGCTTTAAATGACACAAAAGACCAGACAGATTTAACTGATATTTATAGAACATTCTATCCAAAAACAGCAAATTCCACTTTCTTCTCAAGTGTGCATGGAACATTTTCCAGGATAGATCACATCTTGGGTCACAAATCAAGCCTCAGTAAATTTAAGAAAACTGAAATCATATCAAGTATCTTTTCTGACCACAACACTATGAGATTAGAAATTACAGGGAAAAAAACGTAAAAAACACAAACACATGGAGGCTAAACAATATGTTACTAAATAACCAAGAGATCACTGAAGAAATCAAAGAGGAAATCAAAAAATACCTAGAGACAAATGACAATGAAAACATGACAACCTAAAACCTATGGGATACAGCAAAAGCAGTTCTAAGAGGGAAGCTTATAGCAATACAAGCGTGCTTCAAGAAAGAAGAAAAATCTCAAATAAACAATCTAACCTTACACCTAAAGGAACTAGAGAATGAAGAACAAACAAAACCCAAAGTTAGCAGAAGGAAAGAAATCATAAAGATCAGAGCAGAAATAAATGAAATAGAAACAAAGAAAATAGCAAAGATCAATAAAACTAAAAGCTGGTTCTTTGAGAAGATAAACAAAATTGATAAACCATTAGCCAGACTCATCAAGAAAAAGAGGGAGAGGACTCAAGTCAATAAAATTAGAAATGAAAAAGGAGAAGTTACAACACACACTGCAGAAATACAACGCATCCTAAGAGACTACTACAAGCAACTCTATGCCAATAAAATGGACAACCTGGAAGAATTGGACAAATTCTTATAAAGGTATAACCTTCCAAGACTGAACTAGGAAGAAATAGAAAATATGAACAGACCAATCACAAGTAATGAAATTGAAACTGTGATTAAAAATCTTCCAACAAACAAAAGTCCAGGACCAGATGGCCTCACAGATGAATTCTATCAAACATTTAGAGAAGAGCTAACACCCATCCTTCTCAAACTCTTCCAAAAAATTGCAGAGGAAGGTACACTCCCAAACTCATTCTATGAGGCCACCATCACACTTATACCAAAACCAGACAAAGATACTGCAAAAAAATTACAGACCAATATCACTGATGAATATTGGTGCAAAAATCCTCAACAAAATACTAGCAAACAGAGTCCAACAACACATTAAAAGGGTCATACACCATGATCAAGTGCAATTTATTCCAGGGATGCAAGGATTCTACAATATATGCAAATCAATCAATGTGATACACCATATTAACAAACTGAAGAACAAAAACCATATGATCATCTCAATAGATGCAGAACAAGCTTTGGACAAAACTCAACACCCACTTATGATAAAAACTCTCCAGAAAGTATGCATAGAGGGAACCTACCTCAACATAATAAAGGCCATATATGACAAACCCACAGCAAACATCGTTCAAAATGGTGAAAAACTGAAAGCATTTCCTCTAAGATCAGGAACAAGACAAGGATGTCCACTCTCACCACTATTATTCAACATAGTTTTGGAAGTCCTAGCCACAGCAATCAGAGAAGAAAAAGAAATTAAAGGAATACAAATTGGAAAAGGAAAAGTAAAACTGTCACTGTCTTCAGATGACATGATACCATACATAGAGAATCCTAAAGATGCCACCAGAAAACTAATAGAGCTAATCAATGAATTTGGTAAAGTTGCAGGATACCAAATTCATGCACAGAAATCTCTTGCATTCCTATACACTAATGATGAACAATCTGAACAAGAAATTAAGGAAACACTCCCATTTGCCATTGCAAGAAAAATAATAAAATACCTAAGAATAAACCTACCTAAGGAGACAAAAGACCTGTATGCAGAAAACTATAAGACACTGAAGAAAGAAATTAAAGATGATACCAACGGATGGAGAGATATACCATGTTCTTGGATTGGAAGAATCAATATTGTGAAAATGACTATACTACCCAAAGCAATCTACAGATGCAATGCAATCCCTATCAAATTACCAATGGCATTTTTTACAGAACTAGAACAAAAAAATCTTAAAATTTGTATGGAGACACAAAAGACCCCGAATAGCCAAAGCAGTCTTGAGGGGAAAAAACAGAGCTGGAGGAATCAAACGTCCTGACTTCAAACTATACTACAAAGCTACAGTAATCAAGACAATGTGGTACTGGCACAAAAAGAGAAATATAGATCAATGGAACAGCATAGAAAGCTCGGAGATAAACCCACCCACCTATGGTCAGCTAATCTATGACAAAGGAGGCAAGGATATAAAATGGAGAAAAGACACTCTCTTCAATAAGTGGTTTTGTTCCATAAAAAGGAACAAAACAGACTTCACCAAGAATATTATTCTTAGTTCTCAAAATCATATTTTAAGGAGAGAAAGATTCAAAAACTAACGAAGATCCCTAGATAACGTCAAAGGAAAATAAGTTATCCTGAAGCTAAATACTGAGAATAGTCAAAGATATTTAGAACATTTATCCTTACTAGAAAAGATCTAAAGGGAGATTTAAAAGAAGGCATAGGAAAAGGGAGAATAAATAGACAACAAGTGGTGCTGGGAAAACTGGACAGCTACATGTAAAAGAATGAAATTAGAACACTCCCTAACACCATAAACAAAAATAAACTCAAAATGGATTAGAGACCTAAATGTAAGACCAGACATTATAAAACTCTTAGAGGAAAACATAGGCAAAACACACTTTGACATAAATCACAGCAAGATCTTTTTTGATCCACCTCCTAGAGTAATGGAAATAAAAACAAAAATAAACGGGATCTAATGAAACTCAAAAGCATTTGCAAAGCAACAGAAACTACAAACAGGACAAAAAGACAACCCTTAGAATGGGAGAAAATATTTGCAAGCAAATCAATGGACAAAGGATTAATCTCCAAAATATATATGCAGCTCAATGTTAAAAACAGAAACAACCCAGTCCAAAAATGGGCAGACCTAAATAGACATTTCTCCATAGAAGACATAGAGATGGCCAAGAAGCACATGAAAAGCTGCTCAACATCATTAATTATTACAGAAATGCAAATCAAAACTACAATGAGGTATAACCTCACACCACTTAAAATGGGCACCATCAGAAAGTCTACAAACAACAAGTGCTGGAGACAGTGTGGAGAAAAGGTAACCTTCTTGCACTGTTGGTGGGAATGTAAATTGATACAGCCACTATGGAGAACAGTATGGAAGTTAGTTAAGAAACTAAAAACAGAATTACCATATGACCCAGCAATCCCACTACTGGGCATATACCCAGAGAAAACAGTAATTCAAAAAGACACATGCACCCAAATGTTCATTGCAGCACTATTTACAATAGTCAGACCATGGATGCAACCTAAATGCCCATCAACAGATGAATAGATAAAGAAGATGTGGCACCTATTTACAATGGAATATTACTCAGCCATAAAAAGGAACAAAACTGGTTCATTTGTAGAGACGTGGGTGAATCTAGAGACTGTCATACAGAGTGAAGTAAGTCAAAAAGAGAAAAACAAATATTGTATATTAACGCATATATGTGGAACCTAGAAAAATGGTACAGATGAACTGGCTTGCAGGGCAGAAATTGAGACACAGATGTAGACAACAAACATATGGACACCAATGGGGGAAAGCGGAGGCGGGGGTGGGTGATTAACTGGGAGATTGGGATTAACATGTATACACAAATATGTGTAAAATGGATAACTAATAAGAACATGCTGTATAAAAAAATAAATAAAATTCAAAAAAAAATTTATAAACCTCTAGCCAGGCAAACTAAGAAAGAAGAGAGAGGATACAAATTACTGATATCAGAAATGAAGGAGCGGGGGCTTCCCTGGTGGTGCAGTGGTTGAGAGTCCACCTGCCGGTGCAGGGGACATGGGTTCGTGCCCCGGTCCGGGAAGATTCCACATGCCGCGGAGCGGCTGGGCCCGTGAGCCATGGCCGCTGAGCCCGTGCGTCCGGAGCCTGTGCTCCGCAACAGGAGAGGCCACAGCAGTCAGAGGCCCGCGTACCACACACACACAAAAAAGAAGTGAAGGAGGGGACATCACTATAGTTCCCATATGCATTAAAAGAATAAGGGAATACTATGAACAATTCTATGCCCATAAATTTGATAACCTAGATGAAAGGACCAATTCCTTAAAAGACTCAATCTCCCAAATTCTCATGAGAAGAAATAGATGATCTGAATAGGCCTATGCCTATTAAAGATATCAAGTCAATAATTCATAACCTTCCAAAACAAAAAGCACCAGACCCAGATGGATTCACTGGTGAATTCTACCACACATTTAAGGAAAAAATTTATACCAATCTCTACAATCTCTTTCAGAAGATATAAGCACAGGGAATACTTCCTAACTCATTTTATGAGGCCAGCATTACCTTATTACTAAAACCAGACAAACACATTACAAGAAAACCATAAACCAGTACCTCTCATGATTTAAATTAACACTTTTTATCTTGTTTGAGATTTATTATTGTTATTCTATGAAAACAATTGCATCATATTACTCTGTTATTGTATCTTTTTCTAATAGTTCTATAAGCAATATTTTTCCTTGCTGATTAACATTCAGGGGAAGACAGAGAAAATTCTTATTGAAATACTCACTGATTTCTCAACTGAGAGTCATTTATCCTTACTCTAAATGATCCATTTTGAAATGTTTATCCTATAATCTTCAAGTTTTTAAGTTTAAATATACTAGAGGAAAAAAAAACCCAGGTTTTTGTGCCTACAAGTTCCAAATAATTAAACTGAAACATAGCTACAAAAAATATTTAATGGCATTTAGATTTTTATATTAATATACACTACCTAGAACAATGAAGATAAAAATATTACTATGTACTAACCAGACTTCACCAAGAATATTATTCTTAGTTCTCAAAATCATATTTTAAGGAGAGAAAGATTCAAAAACTAATGAAGATCCCTAGATAACGTCAAAGGAAAATAAGTTATCCTGAAGCTAAATACTGAGAATAGTCAAAGATATTTAGAACATTTATCCTTACTAGAAAAGATCTAAAGGGAGATTTAAAAGAAGTCATAGGAAAAGGGAGAATAAATAGACAACAAGCAGCTAAAGTTAGGTCAGTTTAAGAAGGAAATTGTAAGAAACAGAGTAGTCCACTACTGAAACAAGAAACCTCAGGGGTATTGAGTTCTTTATCACAAGAGGTGTTCAAGCAGAGACAGCGATCAACTTGAAGGAAATTTTAAACACAGTTCCTCAGTTCCTTCCACAAAATTCAGAGTGACAACTACCTACGAGGAACAGTAGACGAGTACTCTGTATGATAATAAGATTCAATGACCTTAAAATCTAGGAAGTAGATGAAATAGTTACTTTTCAACTTACTTTTTCCTCCTGCAATATTATTACTTCATAAAGTCATGGGAGATTTGAGCAATGATTTTGCTGTTGATCTTTCTTGATGTTAATATTTTCATAATGTAGTGCCTTTTTCCTTTAGAAAATTCAGAAAAAAATTATTCTCAATTTCAAATATATAAATGTCTATATAAGTTAAGAGAATATTTTTATACCATTTCCTGCTTAAAAAGTATTCAATAAGATATCTGGGTGTGTTAGGCCAATATATCCTAAACTCTGCCAGATCTATTCATTTATATTGGTTAGATCTGCATTTTCCAATTCAGAGCATTAAAATATACCTATTCTAATAATGTTTCCAAAAAGAAAATAAAATGTGGGATTTATGTCATGAATTTAAATAAAAAGCTACCAAAAATACTTTCCCGTGTAGTTTATTCACCATAAAAGGTCTTTAAAATTTCAAATCACTTGGTATTTCAACTATTAACTAAAATAAGGGGAAAATAGTCAATGCTATTTATATCATAAAACAATCAGGAAAAGGGCATAAAGAAAGATCTTTGAAAATGAAAGGGAAGCTTATTTTCATTGAAATTTACGCAAGTAAGAATAATAAACCATGTAAGCAGTGAATAACAGCCCAAGCTCTGGAGTCAGACAGCCTGATATGAATCCTAACATTGTTACCTACTAGCTGTGTGACCTTACACAAATCACTCACCCTCTCTAAACTTCAGATTTGATTCTTCATCTGTGATTGGAAATAGTATTAACCAATTCTCAAGGTTGTAATGATTAAAGTGGATAATATATGTGAAGTATTTACTGCCATACAAAACCCATAGTAAGTATACAATAACTGTTAGCTATTATTAGGAATTATATTTAAATAGGTTACTTTTTTCTAATTCTTAAAAAGAATTTGAAAAGTCATATTAAACACTTCCAGTGAACTATACTGAACATAAGAAGTTTAAAAAAAAGGTAATATAAAAACATAAAAACAAATGTTTAAGTTACATAATCGCCATTTTTTTGCTTGTTTAGACATTACTATGATTTAAACATGCATATAACATCTCAGTTCACTGTCAAATGCTGACTTCATTGATTTTTTTGCACAAAATTCAACAAATGAACTTATTTTCAAAACCTCAAATAGTTTTATGGATAAAAAATTTATATTTGGGATATCAAAAGGGTCACATATCGTTTAGGTCTGTGTTTTCCCAAAAAGAAACCTATGAGCTCATCTTTCCATTCGAAATACCCAAGCATTTCCATTTTTATACCATATCAAATCCACAATTATGACTCAATCAATAAACAAAAAGTAGAAAAAAAAAAAGGTAGAAAATATCAACTACCAGAAGGAACCAAGACAAGTCCAAATAAAAGATAGTGAAGGCAGCAAAACCAAAGAGCAAATTACGGAAATGATGAAATATCTGATGCAGTTAGGAATGCAATCTATATGCATACATTCCTACCAGCAAAAGTGAAAATACAAACAGAAGGAAAGAAGAAACAATGGAAATAACAAAGATCAAAGAGAAAGAAACATTTTAAAAAAAGGAGAAGAGGGAATTCCCTGGCGGGTCCAGTGGTTAGGACTCCATGCTTTCACTGGTGTGGGTCTGGGTTCAATCCCTGGTGGGGGAACTAAGATCCCGCAAGCCGTGCGGTGTGACCAAAAAAATAAAAAATAAAGTCAGACAGACACTTATTAAAAAAAAAAAAATAGGAGAATGGGAGTGGGACAGGGCTGGAGAAGTAAAAAGGACTGTCAGGAAAAAACTATCAAGCAAAATCAGAGCAATAGAATTAGACAGAGTGCTGGTCATGCCTCAGGTACTTAGTTAGACGTGTAGTGGAATGGATGGAAAACAATCATCACAGAACCACATACCCTAAAAAGGGTTAATTTTGCTTAATGTTAATTAAGCCTCAATAAAACTGACAGGCAAGCAGGCAGACAGACAGGAAAGCAAACCAGCCAAACTGGAAGAAAAAGATAAGAGTAAAATACTAACAAAAGCATTATGTCAAGGGGATGAGTAGAGTTAGAGCATTTGACAGACTTTATTTGGAATGACAAAGATTAAATTTAGATCCCATTAAGCTGTATATACATGTTAAACTTCTAGTGTAACTACCAAAAAAATTAAAATACATGGCATATCACCCAAATTAGGAGAGTGAAAAAATGAAAAGGACAATAGAATAGGGTATAAATTCCCAAAAACAAGGGCCATGTTTTATTCTTTTTATTCTTAGTTACTACGTTTAGTACTAAGACATAGCAAGAATTCAAACAGTGTTTGTTCAATGAATGAATAGTAGTAGGGGAGTTTAAGTAAGAGCCTAAGCTACATCCACTGCTGATATACAGATATGTCTGAATCTGTCTAGCAAATTAATTGGATAGGTAATCACTGTGGGACTTCCTGCTAGAAACCTCATCTTATAAGAGAGAAAGGATCAGGCAGATAAACTGGAACCTGTTAAAAATTAAATCATGAAAAGCAGCAATAGATTCTGAGAACAACATGATATCTGTTACTCAGTTTTGCCTTCCATGGACTCATGTCTAAGACCTTACTGTAAAAGTAGGAGAAAATAAAGACAGAAAGAATTATTTTACAAGAAATGTATTTCCTAGTTAGACTTCATAAATATTACCTTCAACCTAATGTTATGGCTCTGACTTATACTGAGAATGCCTTCTAAATCCAGCATGTAGTCAAAAGAATGGACACCAGAGCCAGGAACAAGATGCAGAGCCCTGGGTCACCTTCTTTTATATTTTCTCTGATCTTTTCTCTATCTTGTAATTAAAGACAGTTTATTTTAGTACTTAGATACATGGGCTGTAGAACCGAAAAGGCCTCAGTCCACGTCAAGCTCTGCCACTTAATAGCTACATAATATTAAATACATTATTTATTCTCTCTGACCCTTTTATTTTTCACTGATAAAATAGGCATAACAATAGTAACTACACAGAGACTTGTGAAGATAAATGAATTAATACATGTAAAACAGGTAGCACAGGATCTGGCAGACAGAAAAGCAATGGTTTTCATATAGGTTACTCTAAAATATCATATTTCTTGAAGTTTTTCATACTGATTTTTCCTTTCATAACAGCATAACCTAGTCTAAATTATTAGAATATTTATAGTCAAAAACTACAGTAAAGATATACTATTTTTTTTTACTTACTGGGTTATATCATACTGTCCAGGACCAGGCCCTGACTTTACAGGTAACTCTAGTCTTCCCAAAGAGTTGCCAAAATGCATCCCCTTGTATTTCAGAGTTATATTGGAAAAATCCTCACAAAAAAAAAAAAAAAAAAGTGAAGACGGGAGACAATTTAAATAAATCATGAAACAATGTTTAACTTTACTTAAGTCTAAAGCAAGGGTAGCCTTAGTCAAGGAGTTTCCACTGGTAAATGCTAGACTCTTCCTTGATACATCTCAAGAGTATCACTCTGTGCCCCATCCCACTCCTGAGTCAACCAGGATTCCCAGAAAAGGGCCTCTAGTTTAGTATATCCTCAACCAATATGAACAACTTTGCTCTTGGCAGTACACTCAACAATCTAAAATCTTAAGGGCAATGAAAATTAGCTCATCATTTAAAAAGGGGAGGAAGGGCAGAATTGCATGATTTAGGGAATGGGAAAGCCTAACAAAAATGACTTAATTAAGTAGAAATTAATTTTAAGAAATTAAAATTCAAACACTACCAACAGATACTAGATAACTTCTAATCACCTGGTAAGTGCAGAAGATATTCATGTAAAGTTTTCATAGAGTAACAAATATATAACAAAAATTAAACACTACCCCCAAATCATTTCATAGTTAATGTTTGAGGTCAGGATCAGTACTTTAATACCAAAGAAGTCATTTGTGACAAAAGAAATCAGCAATCATCTTCCTTCACAGTCATACAATAAGCATGACTCACTAAAGAGTTCACTTTAGAGAAGTTAAAACACCTGCTTTCATTAGAAACTAATAAAAGAATAAAGTATGAAACACGAACAGTAGCATCTCATAGGAATTCTTGTGTTGACCTAATACATTCTAAATTGAGCAATCATTTAAGAAATTTATAAAATCTTACTTTTTTAACTGATGGTAACTCTAGTCTATTTCACTTACTTTTAATTCATATTTGTAAAAATATAGCTTTAAAATAGGCATGGATTATTAAACCAATTAATATATATATTGAATAAAATCCCAGTAACATAAACTGATAGTTTAACTGCATAAAACAGTATATCGGTTGTTCTAGGTGACCATTACTATTCTTGAATAGTGGAACCAATCTCTCTCAATTACCATTATAAACAATATTAATGAAATAAATAGCAATTAAATGATTAGAAAGCATAATTCCAGTTCAGATTGGTGAATCAAACCCACATCTGCCCCCCTCCCACCAGAATCTCAGAAGAAGCGTATAAAATAGATGTAAATTATTAGTACTAGAAACTAAGAGAAGGTATCATTCACATTCCAATTCAAGGAATTTCTGGAAAATATAGTACAGCAGAGACTAGAACTGGAAAAAGATCTCACTGCACGTGAAAAGAACCTCAGCTGAACCCTATTAACATCCCCAGAAAGACAGAAACTAGAGGTAAGGATGGACTCATGGGTAGTGAGTAGGGAGCAATTCTCAAAACTACTAATAACCTTACAGATTTATTTGCACCAGTGCCATTACACGAAGTGATGAAAGAATGCAAAAACGCATTCCATTCTTGCCATGGATGGTTGGAAATAAATTGGAAGCACTGCCACTGTCTCCTAACAAGGACTTCCTAGTTAGAGAGGCACCACTCTAGAAAGCTTTGGGATGGCACAACAAAATCCAAAAATAAGCTGGTACAGCACTAAAATTCCCTACTATGTGAAAACACCTTTTACTTCCTAGAACTTAACATTAACAACTAGCCCTCAAATATTATAAAATACAAACACAATACAACTAAACTTTCCCTTTTACACCACCTGACCTTAAAGAATTAAACAGGGGCCAACACAATCTCTGACAGAACTTTGATGTTTGCATGAAGTGAAATGGGACCTTTCTTGATTCTTTTATCATAGATGGCAATCTCAAAGAGAAATTGAATTACAGTTTTTCTAAAGGTTTCTCCTGCTTCAATTTTAGTAAATCTCCTTGTTTGTTCCTTGCTTGGGTGATGGAGGATGTTGCAGCTGAGGGTACAGAAACAGGGAGTTACTAGCTATGTCCAAATAAGATTCAGACATACTTTGGAACGTCTAGTGAATAGAGCAAATCAACCAGAAGGTGAACACAAAAACTATTCCCATGGGAAGCAGCTAATCATGGTAACCCACACCCAGTTAGAAAATCTTACTGTCAAAAGAGTGGCAATGCTAACTACTGAGTATTTTCTGTTGACTGAATTTGCCTTCTAACAGATAATCCCCCACTGGATTTATGCCTGTGTTCTGTAGAGTGCAAAAGGGCTATGATAAAAATCTAAAAGACATTTCATTAAAACACTGGTAAAAATCAATACTACTTTTAGAGCATTCTATCTAATAGAGTATAAAACAAAGAGAGAAGAGCACTATCCCCCCCAGCTTCACCTCAGCTCATCACGCAGCTTTCGCTCTGATGGAGTATATGGGTGGAAATGCCCAGCAGAGAGCACCATCTGGCAAGAGACTGAACTGCCTGGGGGAACAGAAGCTGTCTCAGTGGAAACAGACTTATTCAGAAGCATAGTTGAGACAGCCTTTCTAGAAGCCCCTGTGAAGGGGAACTTTGCGGAAGGCTGGAGGTCTACCACATCAACAGGAGGAGACAACATACATATATTTGAGTTACTGACATAATTGTGACTCTCTGTAGTACCCACAATCCAATAGAGCCTGGGAAAACTTGTTACATAAATAAAAAGCATTAATCCTTATTCCTACCAGGAATACTTCCAGCACTGTAAGTGGTCTTAATGTGCTTAGCTTATTGATATGCAGATTCCTTCTAACGAACTACAACACAAAGAGCAGAGAGGTATTTCCCCTCTTCACTGATCAGCTTTAACACACTATGAAGCTATAACACTACAAAGCACCAAATCAAAGTAAGACACTGATATTATTATTATTGTTGTTACTGTTATAAATAGGTTGTCTAGTTGATATATGATCCCCAAGTCCAGACCCCTGTCAGTCCTAGGAGGAACAGAGCTATGAATAAAAATTGAAAGGGCTATCCTACCAATCTCTCTAATGCATAGGGTATACACTGCTTTAGCATTTCTGAGTGTAACACAAAAGGAAATAAGGCAGTCAAATCATCCAAAGGCTTTGGGTCTGGGGCTGCAGAGACAAACACCAAAACAACTAGCAGAACAGCACAGAAAAATAGCACAGACTGACATGTCCAGCAGAGCAGCAGATGGTAGTAGAGGAGTCCTGGAAGAAACCATGGCATCCACTAGAGTAGCTGAAAAGCAGCCCATTCCTTTGGGTCAATGGCAGCTCTGAAGACTGCTGCACCTCACAGAGCTTCAGGAAAGGAAAGAATGATCAGCCATGCAACATTGTTTTGCTAAAATAAGTGTTCTAGACCATCTTTCAAATGAAATTACTTAATAGAGGCATGGATTTTAAAAGTACATTCACAGTTTTGATGGCAGAAAGCGAAAATTTTTTCACTCATACTTTATTTTTACTTAGAAATGAAACAAAGTTTCATAATTGTGAAGATTTTAGGCTTAGTAAGTAGTGAAATAAATGTAGAACTCTCTTCTTATATAATAAATATAGCCACGTTAGATATGCCAGATATTTTCTATATTTCAGGCAGGAACATAGCTAATATATTGATTTACTATAGCCTATAGATTTGTAAAAATAAAATCAGTATTTTAAAACAGCATTTTGACAAATCATCTTTAACATTATATTTTTATACCCTAAAAAGTATGTTACAATTTTATAGTAATTCTTCTACACAGCATTTCAGGAGAAATTATATCCAAGTAGAATTATGTCTAAGAAGCTTTCCTCAGGTTAATTATTGTGATTTTGCAGGTCAACTATTTAACAATTCTTAAGGTAATCCAGCAGAAAGACTATGCACACACACATACATAAACACACACCATTCAAGACACCAGCAAAATCCTTTTCCTGTGTATATGCTGAAATTCATTTCATTTAAACCATGTGAACTACTTAACTCACTAACCTCTACAGTTCTCAGGTTAATGTTCAATTGGAAATTTAATTTAAAAGCCTTTTAAAAATACAGATAGAAAATAAGGAACAAATTGACGTACTCAACTCTAAATCACACTCTCCTTATGTCAAGAAGTGTTGACAACAGATGTAGAGAACAAACATATGGACACCAAGGGCGGAAAGTGGGGGCAGCTGGTGGTGGGATGAATTGGGAGATTGGGATTGACATATATACACCAATATGTATAAAATAGATAACAAATAAGAACCCGCTGTGTAAAATTCAAAAAATAAAAAATTAAAGGGATGTGATATTAAAAACAAACAAA
Organism: Phocoena sinus; assembly: GCF_008692025.1. Classification (NCBI taxonomy): domain Eukaryota; kingdom Metazoa; phylum Chordata; class Mammalia; order Artiodactyla; family Phocoenidae; genus Phocoena; species Phocoena sinus. Next base: position 123,298,906 of record NC_045767.1, on the reverse strand, counting down.
CAAGAAGTGTTGACAATACCATCTACAAGGTCATCGTCAAGCTTGGAAAATCATTAGCAAATAAAATATGCCTTAATTGAAGCAAACTCAGCACAGAGGTGCATTATTTTAAGTGAATGATGTAATATAACTTGAAGAATTGCTAACTGCTACTTTCACTGACAGTGAAATCAATGAAGAAGGGGCTATGCAACTTTCTTCTCATGTCTTTTCCATAATAAAGTGTGGAAACAGAATTTGTGAAGAATTAAAAGTCCCAAAGCGCGGCAGTTCAAAACACTAATGGACTGCATTCCAGTGTGGCAGCACACAGGTAGTTCCCAGCATGTTATCATTAGCAAATACGTCAGTGTCATAATTCCAACCACAAACTTTGCTTCTGAAATCCACCTCTGAAAAGCAGACTTCTAATGGGTACCTGAGCTCTTCTTTTGAAAAAGAGAGAGAAGCTAAATTTTCTAATTCAAAATGTTATACAAAATAATTTATATAGAGGATTTCTCTTTACAGATTAAATACAGCTAAAAATTACAATTTGTTGGCTAGAGTCTTATACAACTTGTAATTTCAGAGTTGCTTCTATATTTAAGCTACATAAGATACCTTCAGCAGATGTTATTTCAACAGTTCAGGGAATAATCACAATAATTACCTATCTGTTGGATTATTTTCTCAATTTTCTATTAATGTTCACGTCTGGAAACTGAGCCCACATATAGTATTATCTCAAAAAGCAGCTAAAGAGATACAAAGAATTACCAGAAATTTGCATAATACTTGAATTAACATTATTACAGTATCAATTTCATAATAGTCTATGAGGCACCTGTGTTTCTATTTTCCCCTGCAGGAAAAAACAAGAAAATTAAGCCTTCAGCTACTGACCTTTGCTACCCTACCTCTAGTTTTCCTCTCAAATTCAAGATGGAGATTTCAGAAAATATCACAATTCAAATTAAGCTTTGTTGAATCTTCTTGAATATTAACCACTATGTCTTTAATTTATACGTAAAACTATGTTTTTACAAACATGTTTTCTTAAATTTGATCTAGATTTTATTCTAATAAATACAAGTTGGATCAAATCAGTAATTACTAAAATAGGTCATCAAACTGGACCTATTAAAATTATAGAATAAATTTTCTTATTGTTATTTCTCTCTTCTATGAATAATAATGTAGCCAGAAAGAAATCAAATTTTATATGTTAAAGTAATGTTTATTCATACATGAAAAAAGTTTTGCACATCTAGCTTGGAGGCATTATTCTGGCCTTTTAAAGGATGATACATTATTCTGAAACAAAGAAATAGCATATACAAAAAATATAATTTTAAAGCAAGAATAACATTTTGGGATTTAAGTTAAGAATAACAGAGAACTATTTAAGCTGAGACCAAGGATCAATGACTACTGTGAAAAAGAAATACTAGTTCCAATATATTAAACCAAAGCTTTTCCCAGAATATTTTAGATAAGAAAACTTAGCACAAAGAGCTTAAGTAACTTGGCCAAAGACAAATAACTATTAAGTAGTGAAGCCAAGAAATAACCACAAGCAGTCCAGTTCCATTACACTACCTTTCATAATTGTCCTTTACCTTGGACAGAATATACTGATATTAGACCACAGGACTTCCATTAATTTCAATGTAATTTTTACAGAGTTATCTCCATTGTTCTTCTGAGCATATCTTACTCAAATACCTAAGATACTGGCACTGTCTGTGGATGAAAACTAATTATTTTTATATTATTAACAGGATGATAGGATAGTCAAGGCCTGGAAAAACAGGCATGGCATTGACAGGGAGAGCAAAATACTCCTGGGATAAAAGACCCTATAGCCAGAAAGAAATGGGAATTCTAAGGGTGTGAACAGGAGACATATCTATAACTTGCAATATCTTTACTCTCCATTTTATCAGAGGTAACTTGGTTATTCATAAGTTTTATAGTAAGGAGCAGTCTATCAGGTCTTCAAATACCTGTATTTGAAGATAAAATGTATTATCTCTAGTGTGTTCTATAATCAATAGAAATTTAAAAAGAGGAGTTACAAACTAAAAGTAAAATACCAGCCTGTCTATTTACCTTTACCTTTGTACTTTAATTCTTTAAACAGAATGTGAGTGATTGTCTAATGAACTTTCATTTCATCCTAAGGAACTCTACTATTTCTTTTAGAGGGTGTACTACAGACAAAATCTATCAGTTTCTGTTTATCTGGGAATGTCTTAATTTTGTCTTCATTTTCAAAGAATAGTTTTGCTGGTTGTAGAATTCTCGATTAGCAATCTTTTTTATTTCAGTACTTTGAATATATCACTTCACTGCCTTCCAGCCTCCATGGTTTCTGATAAGTCAGCTGTTAATCTTCTTGGGGATTTCTTGTCACTTTTCTTGCTGCTTTCAAGATTTCTCAATGTCTTTGGCTTCAACAGTTTGATTGTGATATATCTAGGTGTGCATCTCTCTGAATTTATCCTATTTGCAATTCAGTGAGCTTCTTGTATGTGTAGATTGTCATCAAATTTGGGATGTTTTCAAGTTATTATTTCTTCAACTATTCTCTCTTTCCCCTTTTTCTTCTCTCCTTCTTTGACCCTCATTATGCATACGTTGGTGTGCTTGATGGTGTCCCCCAAGTCTCGGATGTTATGTTTATTTTTCTTCATACTTTTTTCTTCCTGTTCATCAGGTTGCATATCAGTTGACTCGTCTTCAAGTTTACTAATTCTTTCTTTTGCCAGTTCAAATCCACTAGTGAATCCCTCTAGAGAATTTTTCATTTCCATGATTGTACTTCTCAACTCCAGAATTTCTACGTGGCTGTTTTTTATAATTTCTATCTTTGTTGATACTGTCTGTTTGGTGAGACATTGTTTTTATATTCCCCTTTAATTATTTAGACATACCTTCCTTTATTTACTTGAATATATTTAAAATAGTTGAACTAAAGACTTTGTCTAATAAGTCCAACATCCTGGCTTCCTCAAGAACAGTTTCTAATGATTGCTTCTTTTCCTATGTATAGGTCTTATTTCTGTTGTTGTTTTTGCATGTCTCATAATTTTTTGTTGAAAACCAGACATCTTAGATAATATAATGTGGCAACTCCGAAAATCAGAATCTCCCTCCTGACCCAAAGGTTTATTGTGGGTTTTTCTGTTTAGTGATTTCTGGACTAATTCTCTAAATTCTATATTCTCTGTCACGTGTGTCCACTTAAGTCTCGGTCTGGCTACCCAACTGGTCAGGTAATCGTTGGACAGAGGTTTTCTTAAGGCTTTGAACGAGTAGGTCCTCCAACCTTTGCAGAGGTGCACTGTGCATGTGTTGAGACACACCTTCAACACTCAAGAAGGCAGTTTACAAGTCTGTCTTAGCTTTCACTTCCCGAAGGTCACATAGAGGTAAGAGCTTTGTACCTTCTCAAGTCTGGTTTTTGAAGTGATGGGTTAGCAATTCTGAAACTACGTTCAGTGTTTTACAAGATTAAGCAAATAAGTAAATATACTGAGGATAGTGGGAACCAGGCTTCTCACTGTGGGAGAAGGGAGATCAAACACAGAAAAGGAAATACAAGAACAAACATGTGGCACTGAACTGGAATCAGAGATATCAATATAAGCTCAAAGTTTTTAATAGATAAGAAAAAGTATAGATTTCTAACTTTGTCCATTGAGACGGCCTAGAAGGAATAATACCCCAAATGTACCTAGTGTACTGATCTTGTTTTGAAATACCATTCTCCACTAAATGAAAGTAGAGCTACTTGAGGAAATGACTGATTCCAACAGCTGTGGCAATGGAAAAAATAAGATGAACCTGCAACATTTTATTGTGCCATAAAATAAAGAAATGCTCAAAGAATGATGGAGATATGTCAAAAAGACACAACAAGCAGACTGAAAGGGCTCCCAAGGGTCAAATATTAGATCATTTTAACCTCAAAATAAATAGTGAGAGTATTGAATTACAACCTTTTCAGTAAAACAGGAATTCATGAACCCATACTGATATAAATACATAAATGGAGAATATAAAGCTGTTCTTTATAGTAAGTAAAGTGCCAACAAAAAAATGTTAAAGAAAATATGACATTAGAAAACCACCATTTGATAAACATCAGTAAAATTGATTCAGGCATCATCAATGGATGTTAAACTAATAGGTGAGAGTTTGATAAGGAATAGGATATCTACTCATTCTTAAAGTAACCTCTCCAAAATATTTATAAATTTTTTAAAATAGTAACTTTACAGTAGATAAAACCAAAAGACACCCCCTCAAGTTAACATCACCAACTACGGGATAAGTAAACATCCTGCGCCTTTTTATGTGATACATTGAGAAGGATGCTTCACTTATGTAGCATTCCTGCTAAAATATATAAACTCATCCTAATCATGATAAAATATACACGAATCCCAAACTGAGACATATTCTACAAAATAAACAGCCTGTACTCTTCAAAAAGTCAAGGTTACAAAAGACAAAGCAAGACTGAAGAACTGTTCCCAATGATAGGACTCTAAAGAGACACGACAACTAAATGCAACTTGTAATACCAGATGGGACTCTTGACCAAAACTCATTTTTTAAAGAATATCATTGAGATAATTAGTAATATTTTTAAAATATCTACAGATAATAGGATTATATGAATGAAATTTTTCTGATTTTGATAATTACATTGTGGTTATAAAAGAGAATTCTTGTTCTTAGAAATTTTATATTAAAGGTATTTAGGAGTAAAGGGGCATCATGTCTTAAATGTACTCTGAAATTGCTTAATTAAAATAAGAATATAAATATAGAGGGGAAATGATAAAGCAAATGTGATAAAGCATTAACTGCAGGATCTAAGTGAAAGGTATATGGGAATTATTTGTATTATTCTTTTAACTTTTCTATCAATCTGAAATTATTTCAAAATTTAAAATTTTTTTTAAAAATAAACTCACTAATTGGAAACAATGAATGGATTAGATCTAGTATATTGATATAGCTAAATCTAGAAAATATAACATTAAGTGAAATAGCAAGCAACCTGCATGCCAGATGATAACATTTACTTAAATGTTTTAAATCATACAACAATACATATCGTTATTTATACGTAGTAAAGATTTACTGTTTACTTTGGCAACGGGAAAAGAATGGAGGGAGGGAAATTGGGTAGGATAATAATTGTAATAATATAATTATTTTAAAATATAGCTAATTCGAGTGTAATAAAATTTTAATATGTGTTATATGAAATGGTGGGTACATGGTTATCTGTTTTTATGTTTGTTCAACTCTATGTGCAATTATATAAATTATAATAAAAATATTTTAGGAATAAAAACTTAACAATTCAAAGTATCTAAGACTCCAAAATACCCCAGTATACCTAATGCCAAAAACCAAATGGTTTCATAAGGTGCTTTAGCCTAAGCTTAAACTATTAAACTATTTCCTCTTTTTCCTGGATACAGTTAGACTGTATTTCCCAGGCTCCTTGGAGTTAAGTGTGTCCATGTGCCTGAAATTTAACTACCAGGCCTAGCCTACAAAAAACCCCCACTACCAGTTCTCTGTCCTCTTTCCCCTTCTGCGAGCTGGATACAGATGACACCAAGGCCTTTGGAGATGACAGTAACATGAATGGAATAAGCCTGTGTCGCTGAATCTCTACATGGAGGAACATCTCTTATCAACAAGAAATGTTCATATGAATGAGGAAAAAAAGAATTTCTGTTGCATTAAGCCATTGAGATTTGGAGGTCTATCTGTTACTGCAGTTAGTATTACATTAACTAGAACATGCATAATAATAAACAGTCTTCCAACGATCAGTGTGAAATGTATCATACTTACAAATTGAGGTTTATAGTATGCTGGACCTAGTGTACTGTCAATAGCAGGTGGAAAATGTTCTGCGATACTGCCATCCTCATTAATATGATAACCATATGACCGTCCACAAGAAGGAATTGAAGGAACATCAACACTTCTGGAAACTGTAAGTGCCCTTGACATTTTCTGAAAAAAAAAAAAATATATATATATATATTATTTACTCAAAGGCAAGAAAAGGAATGAACAAATATTAAATTTTACTAAAAGACAACTATTCAATATTGACTTTATAAGTTTTATAATATAAACCAAAAATGTTTGTCTGTAAAAGTAATTTAAAAGAGTGAATTCAAGTCTTACCTCATAATATAAACCAAGATTTAACCAAACTACTATTAAATAGTAACATAAACCATAATATAAACTAAACTACTGTTAAAGCCACTTTTAGAGATATGGAATCTCTCACCTGGCTCAGTTATTTATCTTGCTTAGTATAGTAAGCGTGAGTGATTCCAAAAACAGGCATTCATTCCTACAGTCACATCAGCAATCAGCAGTTCAAAGTGGTTACTTGTGCTATGCTATCATAGTATCTGCCAGGTAAAAACAAACTTTATATTTTCTGTAACATTTTCTGGCTTCATTCCTTTCCAGCTCCTGACTTACCTTCATCTTACCGGTGCCCTATATAAATATCCTAATTTTACAGACCATGTAGCAAGGAAAATGTCTGATATGGTGCTAAATGGAAATTTAAAATATAAAGTTGAATTTATTACTATAGCTATGTAAGTTATATAAAATTATATGTAAGTGTATAAAATCATATACATATATGATTTGATACTGAAAAGAACTATGCAAAAATTAACAGAATTATCAATGTTAGAGTCAGAAGTTTTTTTTTTTTTTTTTTTTTTTTTTTGCGGTACGCGGGCCTCTCACTGTTGTGGCCTCTCCCGTTGCAGAGCACAGGCTCCGGACGCGCAGGCTCAGCGGCCATGGCTCACGGGCTCAGCCGCTTCGAGGCATGTGGGATCTTCCCGGACCGGGGCACGAACCCGTGTCCCCTGCATCGGCAGGCGGACTCTCAACCACTGCGCCACCAGGGAAGCCCTAGAGTCAGAAGTTTTAAGGTGCTTATCCTTTTTTCAAAATTTCCTTTAATGGAAAACATTTTATAATTTAAGTAAAAACAGAAAGGAGTAACATATATTAGTAATACCAGTATAGAATACATCAAATAAAATACTGGCATTTAAATAATTTAGTAATATGAAAAATTACTTATTAAGAATATATTTATAATAGATATATTTAAAATAGATAACCAACAAGGAAAAAATGAAGGGAAGCTCATATATTCATTAAAAAATAAAAATAGAGTCTGCAACTTCTATCAAAAAAAGAATATATTGATCTTCTGTAGGTTTTAAATAAATAAATAAATGCTAGAGTTGACTGCACACATGCCCAATATACAACTGTGTCATAAACATACTATCACTGGCAGAATTCCACTTTTTTTATCATTAGAGACAACTATTAAGTAGTTTCAGTGATGCTGAGACTGGTTACCAAATTAAAACAGGAAAGTATTGAATGGCCTCCCCTCCATTCACTACTTTCAAAAATTATTTGCATGATGTCAAGACTTTCCAAAATGTAGTCCCAACCTTAGTGAATGCTTCTTCAACATCCAGTTTGTGATATCCCTAATTCCCTCCAACAACTATCTACTTTCGGGCTACTAGTAAAAATTTTTATTAAATGTTTATTAAAATAGCATTTCATCAACTGTTTTGTGCTGAATTCCATTCATTACTTCCCTGTTAAAGTTACAGATCCCAGGGAGCAGTGATTTATCTTCTAAGTATTATCAGTGCCTAGCATTATGTCTGGTTCACATAGTTACTCAAAAAATGTCTGACAAACACTTTCATGAGTAAATGAACATTTACTTTGTCCACACACATGAAAGAGCTGATATTTAAGTATACTTATAAACCTTAACCTTATTGTCATTACACTGACATTATTCAACTGAGTACTTAGCCCTAAAATATATCCTCCTAAACAAAGAACTGATTAAAATTTAAGTAATATGAGCTATGTGAAGTTGTTATGGAAAGAGGAGAGGGAACTATGCTAAATAAACTATGACCAAAATCTGCTAGATTTTATTAATTATTTCAAAGGGGTAGGCTTTTGGTGTAAAGATTATTCTTTATATAACACCAATGTACCTTTCCAAACATATCACCTGCTAATCTCCTACACAAATTCTTCACTCCAGTCAAAATAATCTCATTGTCCTCCATAAGATCCCACTTCTCTATCTGCACTCATGTAGTCCTCCATGCCTAGAATGCATATTCCAACCCTATTCTTCAAAGCCAACCTCCTCTATAAATTCCCTACAAATTAGACTCTCTCATAACACTGAGTTGGCCGAAAAGTTCGTTCAGGTTTTTCCATAAGCTGTTATGAAATACATCTTCTTCCTTTAAATTCCTATGGCATTTAATCACATGATCATTCACTTAGCACCTGTCACATTTCATCTTGTATTAGTAATGATCTATATTACCTCTCTCATCTAAATTTTGAGCTTATTTATTTCAGGAGTCATGTTTCAAATTTCACGGTGTTATTAACAGTACTTACACAGGAGTTTCCTCTATATAGAGAGGTAAACCACTCAGCCAGTTTTTTAAATCTCCCTTACTTTCTGTTCACCACAGACATTAGAAGAGATTATATTATAGATTTATCAAAAGCAGAAGTGAAGTCAAATATTAACATGGTTAAAAACTAAAGTTTATAAACATCAAATATTCATTTAATTATAAACTACAATATGGATACTAATAAACCTACTAATTTTTATGGTAAGTTTTTTAAATGTACTAATCACATAAAACAGTAAACCATTTCTACTTTATTTTAATTTTAAAAAAGGGCCTTAGAAGCATAATTCAAAATAGCATGTACTGACTGAAGATGCTCTTTAGCCTCTAGTATTTTTCTGTTCATAGCTAACGTTCCAGGATAAGACTGATCATAGCTTGCTGGCCCTGGACCACCTGAAATAAACTTCTTAAAACATTTGTCCCAGCTTTGTAGACTTTGGCCTCCTTTTATATTATACTAAATTGTAGAGAAAAAATGAAATAATTAAAAGAAACACTTTAAAATTAATACCTATTTGATAAATATTACATATTAATATGAATATTAATAGTTTTAAAACTCAGCCTGAGAAAGTTAAGGCTCCTGACTGAAGACAACTGTCTAGTGAGAGAGGGTAATAAGAAAGGATGACAATTAGAGCTGTCAGTTTTAATGCTGAACTCAAACTAAAATTTACTGTACCTTGAACACTCTAAGAGAATGCAACACTCAGTTTTAAAACAGGAATCAAACACAAAGGCATCTCCAAAGCTGTGAAGCAAGAAAAAAGAGTGTATGCTTATGTTTACGGCCCCTGGAGAACTTATACCTCAGAAATGAGCTAAAAATGCTCGTATTGGAGGGGAAAAGCAAGCCTTCCAAGCTTGTTTAGGGTTAATTATGTTCATAATTAATTGAAATTAATTTTAATTAATTGGCCAAACTTTTTGGCCAATTAATTTCATAATGGCCAAAAAGTTCATTCGGGATTTTGTACGCTGTTACGGAAAAACCCAAACTTTTTGGCCAACCCAACAGTTGTTGGCATTTGATTGATCAGATAAGGTTTTTTTGTTATTGATTTACCAACAGGCCTTTTCACATGACGTGTACATGTCAGTTGTTCACATTCACTATTAACTGAGCTTATCTTTAGTTTGCATCTTATTCAGCTTTATTCAGCTTTTAAGAAATACACAAAAGAGGTCTTCTTTTTAAAAAAATGAGTCAAATTAGATAGTCAATTAGCTACTTGATTACTGTTTTAATAAGATCACAATTCTTATGTTTAAAGAGTTTGGATCTATAAGAGTAGACTTTAATGATTTTGTAAAAAAATTAACAAGTTAGATTAAATAATAAAATCATGTGAAAAGAAAAGATCTCAAATTTCCATTCTTTGCAAGCCATGACTATAGTCTCTACGATCTGACATTTCAAACTGCAATTTGAATTTATATTGAATACTTCAACAGAGGATAGTAAAATCAATTTGACTTTTTTTAACTGTGTACAAATTAACCAGGATTTTTTCAGATTATTCATAATTACCAATTCTACTATTTTACAAATGGTTACAAAAGGAACTTTCATATGTCAGATAAATGACCCAAAATTATATTACTAAGTAATTATACATTTTATATAAAAACCTGTGAGACAATGGTCTTAGTACTTCTTGAGAACTGTGCTTTGTCTATATGCAAAGGCTATTTGATGAATTTTTATATTGTCAGCAATCTCTAAGCTCTACAGGAAGCAGAGTCTCATATGAAGTGTGAGGCCATGCTCTGTATCACATATGACAGACTATCATTCAGCTCTAATGAGATGTATCTCTCCAATCAAAAATCAAACCTAATCTGGACATCTATTCCTAGGCCTAGCTAGTGAGAAATAAGAAATAAACTATTTATCTGGACCCAGGGAAGACATCCCCACATCTAGAACCATTCTCATGTAACAAGGAACAAAACGGTATCTGCCATGCAGAAACAGGTCTGAAACTAGAAGACAACCAGAAAACATAAGTGACATTTATACTGAACTTCTGGAGTGGGAATCATCCTAGGAAACAGAATATGAACAAAACAAATTACGTGACTTAATAAGTTAATTATCAAAGGATCAGAAGCTTGTACTTTGTAAATTTGATTCTTCTGCTTCTTTTATTTTCTTAAGTTCCTTTATGTTCTTTTCTACTAAGCAAATTTCCTTTATGCTCCTTTCTATTTTTCTTTTCCTTTTGAAAAAAATTAACATGCTTCAGATATGCTAAAGGAAGCAAAGAAAATTGTTTTGCCTATAACTGGGCAAGAGCTATAAAGGCAAAACTTATACCCCCAACCCCAACTTGTGAATAATGGCCACAACCATAGCTAAAGTGAAATAACCATAAGAGGAAGAGAGAAATAGAGGAGACCAAATAGGGGAAAAGAATTTCAACTCCCAAATATTCTGCTTTTATAAAAGCCTCAAGTATTCTGTATTTAGCAGTGGAGGTGGGCCCTCACAAATACAACCCACATTTTTGGTTTTTTAAAATTTCATGTGAAGTCTCCAAATAATATTTACTAACTAACTTCTGACAGAAAGCAACATGTCAACCTATGCTTCCAAAAGAAAAGTATAAAGATAAGTTGTTAAATACATGCATTAATTTCCAGTAAGATTATCCCTTTAATTATTATCTAATATATTAATTATTTACAGAATATGTAACCTATGTCACATTACAAATATGTTTCCTAATTCAGCTATTTAAAATGAAATGCCCTGCGCTTCCCTGGTGGCGCAGTGGTTGAGAGACCGCCTGCCAATACAGGGAACACGGGTTCGTGCCCCGGTCCGGGAAGATCCCACATGCCGCAGAGTGACTGGGCCTGTGAGCCATGGCCGCTGAGCCCGCGTGTCCGGAGCCTGTGCTCCGCGACGGGAGAGGCCATAACAGTGAGAGGCCCGCGTACCGCAAAAATAAATAAATAAATAAAATAAAATAAAATGAAATGCCCTTTATTTTTCCAATAGTATGATAAATTCACACTTCTTGAACTTCTAAAAGTTCTGCAAGAATTTAGCCTAAAACTACAAAAAAATCAACGGCAACTACGTAAATAATAAGTCATTTTTTTAAACAAAGGAAATCAATCATCTCTTGGCACTTGTTTATAATTTTAAGAAGAAAAGTAGAGAATACCAAAACTCTTTTTCTTAGATCATCTATTATACAAAAAAGCACACTTCCTAATTTCTTTTCTTGAAATCCAAGAAATGTACCCAATTTGGAATAAAATAAAATTTGATCTAAATTGCACTTTATATTATTTTACAGGAACTGACTAAAATCAGTATTAATATAAAATAACACTCCAGGGCTACAACACTTCCTTTCATTTTCCCTATATTTTTTTCCCCTTTCTATTATAAAATGGCAACACTAATAATGGTTAAAATTTACTGAGTGCCAACTATAATAAGGCACTATTCTAAATGCTTATTAATATATTTAATCCTTAGAAAAAGCCTACCAAGTTATTACCCCTACTTAATAGATGAGGAAACTAAGACCCAAAGAGATTACGTGGTTAAGATTAAAACTCACAGCTAGTAAGTAGCAGAGATGGATTTTGAATCTAGGTAGTCTAGAGCTAGCTCCAGTCTAGCTCCACAATCCTAACCAGTTCTTTATAATAGCTCACGTTATATTTACCATCGAATCTATAAGTTGCAGAATAATGAAACAGGAACATTCAAGAACAAGAAATAGCCCAAATCTAGAGATCCAGGATTCATTTAGCAGTGACACTGTAATACCATCTTTGAATGCAGTAGCTAGATACTAATTTGGCTCCTTCTGGGAAGGAAAATTATACATAAAATAATTGCACTTTTAAAATTATATATATGGGAAGAAGTGTGTGTATGTTGTGTGCATGAGAGAGAGCTAGGCAGTCAAGGGGTGAAAAATAATGGAAATCTATTGTTTTTATCTGTCCAGCATCCCTTCTATTATCTGCTCATAGCAGCATATTTGCCACCCTTGGGACAATCAAACCTCCCCTATATTTTGTGATTTTGAAGGAGCTTCTAAACACAGGAACCCCTGGCCCAGGAATCATAGGTGTGGGTCCATAATAAAACTGGACCAATCAGATTTTCCCTACTGGGGATTTTAATTGTGAGTGTTGTCACACATAAAAAGTGGAAGAAGTTATAGAATTAAGTTATCTAATGGCAGTTTCCCATTGAATGATGCAGAAGTTCTTACTACCAAAATACCTGGGATTATCTTAGTCCTGTCCTTCTTTAAGTCCTGACTGCTCAATTCTTCCTTCAAGTCTATGAGCCACCCAAGTACCTTACATATAAATCTATGATAAACCTAGTATCTGTTTTAAAAATCCATTTTATTGCTTGCAACCAAAAACTCCTAACTGGTAGAATCATTAGGGGTTTGAGAAAATCTAATGTAAAAATTAAGGCATCAATGACTTGATCTGGGCCTCCAACAGGGGAGATAAAGGTCTGCTAGGGTCAAGTAGGAGTCATTATGAATGAGTACAAAATTTACGTGAAAAGGGAAAACTTTTTATTAATGATTATAAAGACTGGAGTTACAACCACTGTTTCTGAACATAAATGGACCAATGAAGATATTCTGGTCACAGACTCTTAAGAAATAGAAGACAATGGCAATAGCTATAGCTTTAGAATATGACACACAAACCAATTCCTTCACTCTGTTGCCATCCTTATTCTACATATTTTGACCATCTGCACAACTTTCATGGGCCTTAATTAATTCAGTAGTCCTATCCTCCCATTCAGGAATCTCAAGGTCTATGAGGCATGTAACAATGTTTTATGTCTTATAAAATATGTGGATTAATGACAAACACCCAACCAGACAACCGACAGTGAACACATTTGTTTTTCTCTTATTCTAATTGCAAAATATAGATTGAAAGGTGAAAGAAGATCATAGGAAGGGAAAATAAAATATGACAAATGACATGTTAGTCTATTAGAGGAAGAAAGCGTGATTTTTATTAACTCAGACAATTATTATAAATTTACCTGCACCTCTGAAACATTATAGTGTCCTGGGCCTGGAACAGCTTTCTCAGTGCTAGAGGCAACAGTAAAAGTACTTTCTCTGGCAGCCAAAGAAAAGAATGGTGCATAGCCACCTATGAAAGTAAAATCATATCACCGGCAGATAAGATAGGATTCTGATAATTTCAGAGAAAAAGCACTCAAAATGTATAACATCATTTGGTAACCTCAATTGCTGAGACTGTATTATTAGAACTAATGTTTAGCCACAGAAGTTTTTGCATTTCAAAAATTTTATGTAAGAGCATAATTTGTATTAATATACATTAAATATAAGAACCTACAGAACTGGACTTACTAAACACCAGAAAAAATATCTAAAGAAAATAAAACAAGTTTTTTTCCTTCTAAGCATATTTGGTTGAGATGAAAATGTAAGTTCTATTTAACCAATAAAATATTTTCATCCTCAGAAGATCATAGTTTTATATATTGGAAAAACATATTAATTATAGAGAATAGCATATATGAATTTATAGGCAGAGCCTAGATAGAAATAATTTAGAGTGAGCTTACGGGAAGTAATTAACATGTTTCCTCGCTTTGGTACATAGTTGGCACTCGGTAAGTATTTCTTGATTGCCTGACCCCAAACAAAGGTTTATAAATCCAAGATACAAGCAGAGACATACTCAGTAAGAAAACTTAGTAGACAGATTTAGTCTGCTGAAAGATTGATAAAAATTTTCAAGAAATATAGCAAGAAAATGAGCTTAGTTTAATCAACATAGATACTAAAGAAAAAATGACAGAAAATAGAGCAGCTATATTCAACAGGTAATAAAAGAATGAAAGTGAGGACTCAAAACTTGTGAGAATCTTGTACAACTAAGGACAATGTACACTATGCAGATTTATGGTGATAATTAGTACAGCTGAAAAGCTTGCTAATCTGGACTAATAATATATTTTTAAAACCAGAAATAATGTTTCTTTTGAGGCCTTCATGTATTAAAATGCAACTGAAATCAAAAATCATTTATTTGTGTTGGGTATTAAAGTACAAAAGAGGTGAGTCAAATGCAGACCTTACCCTTAAAAAGCAACAACCTACTGAAGCATTAAGAAAAGTACTAAAATAATTTTAAACATGGAAAAATATCTGAAGTGCTAAAAAATGCCCAGAGGGTCAAAAAGAGAAGTTCTCAACCACACTGAGGTGATTAGAAAAAGCTTCATGAATGATGTTAAAACTCTGGGTGTTAATTTAGCGACTGATGGTTTGAATTTGCTACCCCAAAGCAAAAATAAACAAACAAAACAACACAAGGACCATAACAGAAATCCTTAAAAGGAAGCCAAGTTTTGAGAAACCCAGGACAGCAGTTGAAATGTTCCAAATCGGGGTAAGCAACCAAAGAACAAGATACAGATTTCAATCAAAACACACATATAAGCACACAGAAACCAAGCTACAGATTATATAAAGTGAATAGTGAAAACAACCAGAGAGTGTTCTACCAAGCAGCAGGAAAATATGTCCTATAAACTGGAGAAAAGTCAATGAAAAGAAACACATTTAGGAATGAGAAGATGGAATTAGCACAAAAACCATTAAATATCTATTATAAATATTCTTCATATGTTCAATAAGGTAGAAGAAAGATGAACATGATGAGGAGATAAAGATATAAAAAAGACCCAAATCAAACTTCTGTAATGAAAAGTATACTGAATGGGATTAACAACTAATTTTATATGGGTTAATAAAAGACATTTTTTCTCAATTCTTAATCACTTTAAAAAAATTGACTGTTTTAATCAAAAATAATTTCAATTCATTGTGGCATTACAGCATATGTAGAAATAAAATATATGGCCACAACAGCACAAAGAATGAGATGGGGAAAACAGAAGCACACTGTTGTATGGCTCATACACTACACATGAAGTGGTACAATATTATTTGAAGGTAGATTGTGATAAGTTAGAGATGTATATTGTGAACCCTAGAGCAACCACTAAGTAATAAAAGAAAGAGATACAGCTAGTAAACCAACAGTGGAGATAAAAACAGAACCATTTTTGTAAAAACTCAAATCATTCAACTATGTTAGCGAAAGAAGAAGAGAAAGAAAGAACAGATAAATGCATAACAAATAGCAAGAGATTAAATTTAAACACAACAATATTGATAGTGAAATTAAATGGAACAGTTCTAAATGCCCCAACTAAAAGAGACTGTCAGATTAGATAAAAAAGCAAGACCCAACTTTATGGTGTCTATAGGAAACACTCTTAAAACATAAAGACACAGAGGTTAAAAATAAAAGGATGAAAGAAGATTTACCACACATCCATGTATCAAAGAAAGCCAGAGTGACTAAATTAAAAAATCAGATGAAGCAGATTTTAGAACAAAGAATACCAGGAATAAGAGAGACATTTCATTATGTTAAAGGGGTCATTTCATCAATATGGTTTAATAATCCATAAAGAAAAGCAAGGAATTCATTGCCATAAAAATTAGAATAGTCCTTACCTGTAGGGGAGAGGGAAAGGGTTATGGTTGGAAAAGACAATTTTGCAATGTTGTATTTCTTTACTTGAGTATTCACTTTTTAAGTTATTTAAATTTTATGCAATTTTCTGCATCAGTATTTCATCTCACAATTAAAGGTATATTTTTTAAAATTTATGTTCATTTAGGTAATGTGAGATAGATATGAAAACTAAGAAAGCTAAGCTCAGGCTAGTTCTGAGGCAGCTGTCATCAGAACATGGCAGAGATTCTAACTGAATCTATTTAAAGAAACATAAAATGAATTGCAAAATACTGAAATTCATATAAAAATGAGGGGAAAAAAAACCCTACACAATAGCCCCATGTGTTCAAGAAAGCCAGTACTCATAAAATCTTCATTGCAGTTTCCCAATATTAATCACAAAAGAATCTTTCATCAATAGGTTAAAAGTTTGTATGAAATATTGAGCTCAAGTAAAACCACAAGAAAATTTAAATGTTTATACTAATAAGCTCCATAGAGAAGGGACTTTTCTGTTTTATTCATAACTATATGCCTACTGTGTACAGTTAGGGTGACAAACTGTCTTTAGTTTGCCCAGGACACAGGACTTGTAGTGCTAAAGTCAGGACATTCCCAGATAAACCAGGATGTTTGGTCTCCCTGTCATACTGTCGTGCATATTAAATAAATATAGAATTAATAGGTGATATTCTAAACTACACCTTTCGTCATTCATTTAGCAATACTGAATGCTTTATTACACGTCAGAAAGAGGCAGTTAGGGTACAATAATGAATAAGCTAAACCCTTGCCTCAAATAGTGGGGAAGCCAAACAAACAATTACATTACTAACAGTGCTGCTAATTATTAAGATACAAAATATAGGAGAAGACAATTCTGGCACATTAGGGTTGGTGGAGTGAAAAATTTTAAGTTTGATTTGGGACATATGACTATACTGACATGTTAAGTGCCAACAATAAATGATAAATCAAACTGTCAGGTAGAAAGAAGAATATAGGAGAAGATAAGATTCGAGAAGAACGAAGTAAGTTCAATTTGAGATATATTAAGTTTGTGGCACCAACAGCAGAAATCAGACTGGCATGAAGCAATAAAAGTCAGTCTAACTTTTGAGAAAGAAGGTGGGGGGCGTGGGATAAAGGACAAGTTCTGCAGCCACAACTACTGTACAAAGCAAGCAGGGTGTTCTTCACGTAAAAGCAATAGCTAGATCTTTGAAACATATACTTATCTTCGGGGACATCAACATTTATATAGCAATCACATACATATTTTTATTTAAACTTAAATAAAGATAGAATTCCCTAAAATGTTCTCCCTAAATTCTGAATGGCTAATAAGATAAAACCATTATTGCCGGCATAAGCATGTAGGTAGGAGTACAAGACCATGGACAGCTCGTGCTTCTGCGGCAGATAAAACTGCTTTCCCATCAAAGAAGAAATTTAGCAAAGAATATATTAAGAACCACTGTCACCCAGCCTAGATAACTAACATAGAACCAGGACAGATAACTAATACATGCTAACATGGGGTACCATTTGTTATGTAAATCAAGCTCAGAAAGCAATGAAATACTCCTCAGCACAATAATGCCAGGAGCAGTCACATTATTAAAAGGACTATGTTTTTATCATATCTTACTAGGCTGGTCGTTTATGGGAAAGCTTTGCTTTAATGAGATAAGATTTGCTTGCTTCTCAGATAATTTGCAAGAAAATCAAGAGCAGCTGTCACTAATCTGGAATTAGAATATCCATTACCTCTCCCACTCATGAAATCAGAGCAGCTGAGTCCTATTCCTTTCCGGCTGCAAATCCTGGGTAGAAATCCCTGATCAACTGGACAAAAGTCAAGGCAATGAAGTTTGAAAATTAATGTGGAAAGAATTTTCTGAGGAAAATATGAAGACAACACACTGGAGGACTGACCAAGCAGCCTACAGTAAGAGGAAAATGATAATTAGAAGAGAAAGGTTGAGAATAAAGAGTATCTGCACCTTTCTTTTGAAGTTCTAAGACTAAGATCTTCTCCTCTTGTGTAATTCGAGGTAACAAGTAAATTACATAAAGTCCCAACATCGCTTTTCCTACATCATACTCTACAAAATTTCCCTGACCCTTAAATAAGTGTGTATACTTCTGTATAGTCCAGTGTTACTGACCTCAAAGAGGTGTAAAGCAGAATGTACCTAGGAAAGAGGTAACAGCTACTTTTAAATTATCTTGCCAGGGAATCCTGTAGAGAAATGACTAAAGAAACACCTATAACCTCTATTGATTATTATTATTAGTATGTCAGTGCTGAGTGTTACTAAAACAGGGTTCTATAGGATGCAGCTGCTCAAAGTTCCCAAATATGGAATTTCCTAGTTTCCTTCATAGGTCAACAAGGCACAATTCTATAAAACAGTAAAAGAAGGGCCTTGTAAACCCGTTACTGATCTCTAAGCAAAGTTCACACAAGTCAAATTATAAGTTTTTAATTCTGCTATATGTAACTCATTAGATTTTTTTAAACTTTCTTTCAAGAATTATTGTTTATTTCTTTTACATACGTGTTAAGGTACTGAGCTAAAAACTGAGACTAACACAGTCGAGATCTTGGTTATTGCCCTCAATAATCTCACACTTTAATGTGGCAGCCAGATAAGTTAACAGATAATTACAATATAGTATCAAGGTGCTTTGAGCCATTAGGAGTCAAAGAAGAAAGACCTGAGACAGAGTGGAGTCAAAGAACAACTTCACTTTACCCAAGGCTCAAAGAATAAGTAGGAATTAGCCAAGTAAGGAAAGAAAAGAGAGATTACTCAGCAAAGGTAGCAGCAAGTACAAAGGCATGGAGGTGAATGAACATGAATTTATAGACAATGCAAAGTTGGAATTGCTGATATGTAGGTTAAGTGCTGGTGAAAGTGTGGTGCCTGGAAAGATCAGGTTAAGTGAGAGACCAGGGATCATGAAGAATCTCATGCAGCATGTTAAGGAGTTCAGATTTTAACCTTAGTGTTAAAAGGAATTTTTTAAACAAATAACATAACTATATCTTAGGAAGATTACATTAGCCATAAGACAGAAGTTGTTAGAGGCTGAAACAGAGAAACCAGTAATATTTTATTGGTTTATTTCAGAATAAAAATAACAAATCCCAAACTAAGCCAAGGGCAGTTAAATGAAGAAAGGGAACCAGTTTGAGAGAGAATGAGAAGAGAAAATCAATAGGTTCTAATGATCAATGGGAGTGACCAGTCAGAGGAAAAAAAAGGAGTCTAAAATAATTCCAAAGCTAAAAGTTTATAAGCAACTGACATGGCATTTTTTTTCAAAGGGGTCTGTGATGGTAGGGAAAGTGATAAGTTCAGACACCTGGAATTTCAGATGCCAGAGACCACCCAGGTAGAGATGTCCAAAAGAAGTAATTGGCAATGCAAAGGCCTGATGATCAGGAGAAAGCTCGTCTTAGAGATATGAATCACCTGTATCTCTAAAGACTGTTAGCGAGTCATCAGAATCAGAATATAGATAGCAGTTGAAGCTGTGGATTTGAATGAAAAAGTAAACATAAGAAAAGCAACAAGCAAAGGATGGGAAGTACAGTACATAGACATTTAAAAGGTATTTAGAAAAATAAAACCCTTTAAAGAAGACTATGGAGGGTTGGTTGAAGAGCGGAAAAATGATACCTGATTCAGCATTTAACAAATGTTTGCTAGGTCCCGACCATGTATCAGGCACTGTTCCAAGACAATAGTTGGAAAAAGAACCAGGAAAAAATGATGTTACAGACACCAAGGGAAGAAATATCTCTAAAAAGACAACGGTCGGTTGTGTCAAAATAAAATAAGGATTGAAAAGTATCATAAATGTTAGCATTTTCGGTGGTCGTCGGTGGCTAATAAATTGGTAGGGAGTTAATGCTTATAAGGACTCAGCTGCATTAAATAAAGACACATAATAAGTGCCAAGAACACTGATATCAATAGAAGCTGAAAAGCAGTAAAATTCAAGATTAAAACAATGACAAATGACAAATTTGTACTCCAAAGAAACTTAAATCAACCTAATACCCTAATCTCATCAAACATGTTAACAGAATAGTGGATCTTGGCATTTGTTTAAAAATACAGGAACAGTGTGACAATAGGGAAAATGCAGGCTAACAAGGGAAAAAGTGTAATCTGGATGGTATTAAGCCCCACAAAAATCATATTAGAAAAAGCAGAAAGCAAATTATAAGTATTTATTAAAAGTCACCCCCTAGCCACTAAAATTGCTAACAAATGAGAGCAAATAATTATTTAAATTATCCATTCCCACCCCACCTCTCAAAGAGTACAGCTTTTCTTTACAGAACGTGGGATAAACAGGCTCTCGTTAAGTATATTGAAAAAAGATGGGTATGGTAAGATAGGAAGCATCTACCTGAAAAAATACATGGGACTATCTTTAAAAGGTATTCCAAAACAGAAATATAAAAGTTATATCTCATATCATCTCACACCAGTCAGAATGGCCATCATCAAAAAATCAAGAAACAATAAATGCTGGAGAGGGTGTGGAGAAAAGGGGACACTCTTGCACTGCTGGTGGGAATGTGAATTGGTTCAGCCACTGTGGAGAACAGTATGGAGGTTCCTTAAAAAACTACAAATAGAATTACCATATGACCCAGCAATCCCACTACTTGGCATATACCCTGAGAAAACCAAAATTCAAAGAGAGTCATGTACCAAAATGTTCATTGCAGCTCTATTTACAATAGCCAGGACATGGAAACAACCTAAGCGCCCATCATCGGATGAATGGATAAAGAAGATGTGGCACATATACACAATGGAATATTACTCAGCCTTAAAAAGAAATGAAATTGAGCTATTTGTAATGAGATGGATAGACCTAGAATCTGTCATACAGAGTGAAGTCAGAAAGAAAAAGACAAATACCGTATGCTAACACATATATATGGAATTTAAGGGAAAAAAATGTCATGAAGAACCTAGGGGTAAGATAGGAATAAAGACGCAGACCTACTGGAGAACGGACTTAAGGATATGGGGAGGGGGAAGGGTGAGTTTTGACAGGGCGAGAGAGAGTCATGGACATATACACACTAACAAACGTAGTAAGGTAGATAGCTGGGGGGAAGCAGCCGCAAGGCACAGGGATATTAGCTCGGTGCTTTGTGACAGCCTGGAAGGGTGGGATGGGGAGAGTGGGAGGGAGGGAGACGCAAGAGGGAAGACATATGGGAACATATGTATATGTATAGCTGATTCACTTTGTTGTAAAGCAGAAACTAACACACCATTGTAAAGCAATTATACCCCAATAAAGATGTTTAAAAAAAAAAAAAAAGTTATATCTCAGTAAATTAACGTTTCTCTGGTTAGTTAGGAAAGGTGTGTGAGGCAGGCAGGATTAGAAAGAAAAGAGACAGAAAGCGGTAAGAAGTACACAGGAGATTTGGAGACCCACATACTCAACGGGGCCAGGAAATAAAAATCCTAGATCTAATCTGTACCATCTAAAGTATGATGTGGACAGCCACTGTAAAATCAAGTCTTCGCCACACGCTTACTGGCCTTGTGAAATGCGACAAATTATTTTACCAGTTATCATCCGTAAAATAAGGATAGTATTTTCCCTGCCTACTTCATGTGTTATACTTAAGAAGTGGTACTACAGTGTTTTAACTCAGGCGCACAGAAGCGGAGCAGGCTGAAAGTGAGGCGCCTGTTACAGAAGGCTTGCCTTTCTCTACACCTTACCTGTTGCCTGCTGCTTCAGGAAAGGTACCTGGTAGGATCCAGGACCCACATGATCCTCAGTGCTGCCAGCTTCAGCCAATCTAAGCACACGGGGAGCCCGAGCATACATAACGGAGTGGGGGGAAGGGTGGGCGACTGCAAAGGGATTAAAAACAGGGAGGCTAGAAGAGATGTGGAGCAAAAAGAAGCCGTCAACAATTTCTGGAGGCCTGGGAAAAACTTCTGTAAATGGAGGTGCTAGCGCAGGGGCTATAGCCCCACCTGCTCATTGGTGTCAGAATACTCCCAGGTCGATTTCTAGCCGCGTGGAAAACTGAAAAGAAGCACAAGCACAGAGAAGCTCTCCCGCAGGCTCATCCGTTCACCAAGCGAGAGCGGAAGCGCTCCTCCAAGGAAGGAGGTTAAATAGTAGGCGCCCACCCCTCTGCTTCCGGAGCTGGCTCCGCCCGTTTCTTTCCACCCGGAAGTCTCTGGGAGAGAGGTTCAAGCGCTTTTCCCTGGCCGAGCCCTGGGAGCATGCGCACCGAGCTGCACGCCTTCCCCACTCGCTCCGCCCCGCGCTCTCGGCGTCCTCCAGCAGAGGGCGGGGCCGAGGCCCGCTGCTCCTTTTATCGCGTTGCATCGCGATTCAGAAAAGCTCTAGAAAACGCTTTGGAAGGCGTTAGGGGTAATTTGACCGTGGTCCATTTCCCCTTTAAGTCAGGGCGGCTGGGAAGAGACTAGCAGCTGCTGTGAAAGAAAAGCCTTAGTGCAAAGGGAAACGCTTCCGCAACCTCATCCCCAACTCCTACCACGACTATACTCGCACCCCAGGGGGAAAGCACTCTGACTTTATCCCATAGATAGTCCAAAGGGTGCTAAGAGAACCCCAGAAGGTGGTGGTGACAAGAAACAGAACCGGGGGAAGGAGACGAAAAACTCACCAACCGAAGCAATGCAAATTCAGGTAACTGAAAGCTGCTCCTGTTGTCAGATACCAGGCAACGGCAGCATTGATTTATTACATTGTGTATAAGTAAAGACCTTGAGAAAGCCCAGTCCACCCCACTAAACCAAGGAGCCTCTTAACCTTAGGCGAAAGAAACCAGGCTTCTTCAAAGGCCTTAAGGAGTCTATGTCAGAATCCACCTAAAAGTTGTCTCAGGATTTTTTTGTTTTTTCCCAGCAAGGATTCCATCCAGATTCTAACCATTCTAAAGGCTTAAACAAATCCTATCTTGACCATGCCTTACCCCCAAATGAGCTACAGTACTTTAATGTGTTCCTACTACAAATTTGTACTTATTTATACTCTGGAGGACACGGTTCAGTACTCAATTCTGTGGGTCATTTATTGTGGCTTAATTGTTCCATATATGTTAGAATGCTCTCCATACAAGCCTTATCTGCCTCACAAGAATGTATCTGTAGTACCTTTTTTCCTACTCAGTAGCTTCCTGAATAATCATTTAGTCACTTAAAAAACGCTTACTGGCATATGCTGTAGGTTCAGTATCCTGCTAAGTTATGGGGATACAAAGATATAAGAAAGTTTTCATCCTCAAGGGTTCTATATCTAATGGAAAAAGAGACGTGTGTAATTCATAACAAGAGATGACAAGAGAGATGAATAAAATGATAAGAAAAATATTACAGTACTTTGGATACCTCTTCTTCCTACTAAGAAACTAGATACTCAACTATATGGGAACCCCAAAAAGCAAATTCAGATGCCAGCCATTTTGCTGTAGGCACTGGTGAAGGCTCTCACATCCTCCTTCTGGCTTTTCACATCTGCAACAGTCTAGATTACTCTTTCCTGGGGTAGAATTGGCTTTGAGACTGGAAATGGAAGTGGTAAAGCAGGCTTTATATGCTTTCTGTCTGATCTGATTTTTGTCCACTGGACCTAACCTAACTTAGACAAAAGGAGCTCTTCATAGGTGTATCCTAGTTTATTTACGGATCTCTAAAGGGGAGTTTGTAGCCTTGAGACCTAGGTACCACCTAGAAATGTAGAATTTCTTTATGTTGCCTGAGACCTCAGTCCATGTTCTTTCCTCAGCGACCTCACAGAGAGGGGTAGCTGATCAATGGCAGGACTCTAGCGTTTCTGGGCCTTGTGGCCAGATCCCATCTAAATATCACACCACTGAGGTACAACCTCTACATTCTTTGACTTTGTAACACTTCGTCTCTAAGAATTCTGTGTTCCTTGCAAAAGGCTTTTCTTTGAAAAGTTTTTAGTGTGAAAATCCTTCCTCTATTTCCTTGAATTACTGTGGCTGTTCTTCTGTCTACCTTTCCCAGCTATTATTTCCCTCTTATGGTTCAGTAACCAGAACGGTACACAGTATTTAAGAATTGGAACATATTTTTAAATGAGAACAGCAACCTTTTTAATTATCTCTCAGTGTGGTAAATATTTCTTAAATAGTTTAGAATGGGTGTACTGCTAAAAAAAAATTAAAATGTTAACAGTATTATAATTATTTATGAATACAAAATAAAGAATTTGGTTCAGCATTTCTCAGTTCCTGCAAAATAGTTTTAATGCTAATCAACCACACAATACAACCATTTCCATAGTATTAGTAAGAGATGGAAACTGTGTTTGAACTCAGGTTTATTTGACTGCAAAATCTGGGTTCTTTCCGTTTCTCTGTGCTGGCTCCCACAAGAATAAACTTTAAAAATAAAGCTTGGGGGGTGCGAATTTGCTTTAAGTAGCGTTAAATACCTTATAAATATTATAAAACTGAATTGTTTTTGAAACTAATTTCTACAACCCATTATGACTTACTGGTTTTCCATTGTTCTGCTTTTTGTAAAAAAAAAAAATCAAGCAATGGTAATAAATCATTTGGCATGTATCAAAATCAAATGAATATACTTTGTCAGTGTTATTAGAGGTCACGTAAAGTGATATGCACTCAAGTTAAAATGGTAAAATTTTTCATTTATATGATTTGAAGCTTACAAAATATATTTTATGTTCATTACTTTGTTTAATATAAATTTATGTTTCTTTAAACTGCAGGTTTGATATTCTGAAATCATGAAATTTCATGAAATGTGTTTTTTTAATTTATTTTTTATTGAAGTATACTTGATTTACAATGTTGTGTTAATTTCTGCTCTACAGCAAAGTGACTCAGTTATACACATATATACATTCTTTTTTATATTTTTTTCCATTATGGTTCATCTCAGGATATACTATAGGACCTTGTTGTTTATCCATTCTATATGTAATAGTTTGCATCTACTAGCCCCAAACTCCCAGTCCATCCCTCCCCTAATCCCCTCCTCTTGGCAACCACAGGTCTGTTCTCTATGTCTGTGAGTCTGCTCCTGTTTCGTAGATAGGTTACTTTGTGCCGTATTGTAGATTCCACATATAAGTGACAACATATGTCTTTCTCTTTCTGACTTACTTCACTTAGTATGGTAAGCTCTAGTTGCATCCATGTTGCTGCAAATGGCATTATTTTGTTATTTTTTATGGCTGAGTAGTAGTCCATTGTATATATGTACCACATCTTCTTTATCCATTCATCTCAATGGACATTTAGGTTGTTTCCATGTCTTGGCTACTGTGAATAGTGCTGCTGTGAACATTGGGGTGCATGTATCTTTTTGAATTATAGTTTTGTCCATATATATGCCCAGGAGTGAGATTGCTGGATCATATGATACTTCTATTTTTAATTTTCTGAGGAACCCCCATACTGTTTTCCATAGTGGCTGTACCAACTTACATTTCCACCAACAGTGTAGGAAGGTTCCCTTTTCTCCATACCTTCTCCAGCATTTGTTATTTGCAGACATTTTAATGATAGCCATTCTGACTGGTGTGAGGTGGTACCTCATTGTAGTTTTGATTTTCATTTCATGAAATGTATTTTTTAAATTATACCATATTACCCAATGACCACCTGAGGTTTTTTCACTGACATTCGTTGAGCACCTACTATGTGCTAGCACTGTGTGAAGCACTTTACATCAATAATCTAAATCATTTCTCACATAACCCATGAGGTAGGCTCTATTAATATGTCTGCTCTATTAATATGTCTACTCTATTAATATGATGAGGCTTAGAGCCGTTAAATTTCTTATTCAGTGTCACATAGTTAATGAATGATGGAGCTGAATTTAATGCTAGTCAGTTTGACTCTAGAACCTGTTTTCATAGCCATTATTTGGAAAATGCCCCCAACTGGGCTCTACTCCCACAACAAATAATCAATAATTTTTTTTATCAATTCTTATTTTAGTGTGGCTGCATGTTTATTTATTTCTAAAAAAGAAAATGTAGAAGTAATCTTTCAGAGGTGATGTGGTGACTCCTTGATGGCAGGAAACTAGGATGCTGTATTGTGCTGCTCCATATCTTGATGTGCAGTTCCCATTCTTTTTTTTTTTTTTTTTTGTGGTACGCGGGTCTCTCACTGTTGTGGCCTCTCCCGTTGTGGAGCACAGGCTCCAGACGCGCAGGCTCAGTGGCCATGGCTCACAGGCCCAGCCGCTCTGCGGCACGTGGGATCTTCCCGGACCGGGGCACGAACCCGTGTCCCCTGCATCAGCAGGCGGACTCTCAACCACTGCACCACCAGGGAAGCCCCCACTTGCCATTCTTGAGATCTCTTCATGATCCAAAAATTATCTGCTGGAGCTCCAGCCATTATTAGGAACAGGAAGGGAAAATAGAAGTATGCCCCCCCTCCTTTTCGAGGAGACTTCCTGGATGTAACACAGAAAATGTATGATTGCATTTCATTGGCCCAAACTATGTAAATAGGCGCTTCTAGCTATAAAGGAGACTAGGCAATATAGCCCCTTTCTAGGTACCAGTTTCTGTTACTGAAGAGAAGGGAATCATTGTAAAGAAGAACACCTCTCAGTTTCATCCACAATCATCCTGTTGAAAAACTTTCCCCTCCTTTGGTGTCCAAGGTACCCTACCCTCCAGATTCTCATTATACTTTCTTTTGACAGCACCTACTGTCTTCTCTATTTTTGTCTCACATTTTTCTTTTTTCTCCCATCCTCTTCTCTCTTTCTCCCTTGGTAATTTTATTCATTCTCATAAATCCTATATCCTCTTTGAGCTTCATGCATTTCCAAGTGTCTGCTTCACACTTAACTATAAGTGAACCACCAACATTTCAAATAAAATATTCCCAAACCTTAATTCATTTTCTCTGGAAAGCCTGATCATCCTCCTAATCTCCTGTTTCTGTTCAGAAGAGCAACATCCTCTCATACATTAGGCTTGAAACATCTTAGACTACTTCTACTTCTTGTGCTCCCACATCCAAGTTCTGTTGTTTCCACCTCTGGGATCTTTGTGCAATCCACCATCTCACCCCATCTCACCCCTGTAACTTTGTTGATTTGGTCTATTGTAATATCTCAACTGGAATTCCTTTTCCAGTCTCTCTATTACAATTTATCCCACATAGTGCAGTTGGGTTAATCTTCTAAGTATGATTTTGAGAATGCCACTGTCCTGCTCAGGAGTCTCCTGTTGCTTACTGAATAAGTTTGGCATTGGGTGTTTCAAACAACCCAACATACCTTTCAATTCTTATGTCTTCCACTGCTACCCATTCACACAAGTTACATATTGGTCACCTTGCCCTTTCCATCTCTGTGCTTTTGCTCAAGAATTTATCTCTGCCTGGAAATGCCCTCTCTTCAGTTGTTATCTATGAATGCTAAGCTCTTGAGAGCTTAATTCTTCACAGCATTTAGCATAGCACACTTTAAAGAGTACATTTTAAATGTTTGCTGAATTAATGTTTAAAAGGATAGTAAGATATAAAATGAAACACCAGCCAAACACTATTGCTTTTGATATCAGCTCAGTACTTTAAATTTGATGAAAAGTAACCAATTCTTAAAAATGTTATAGAACAACAAAGAGTAGTAGCTACTCTTTCAGAAAAAGAATGAACCATGCTTACAGTACTTAATTCATCTTCCAGATGTTTTCATAATTGTCCACATTTGCTGATAGTTTTCTGTTAGCTTTTTAAAAAAAAGTATCGTTCTGTCAGATAGATGAAGACAAAGAGATCAAGAGGAAAAGTTTCGGGATTAAGGGAGCCAGCTTTTTAGCAGTAGTAACAAGCATCACAGAATTTTCTACTTGTTGGAAACTATTAAGTATGTCTATGCTAATAAGCACATCTATACTAGTTAAGTACCAATTATTAATGTGAAGATATATATGAAGTCATATGTCTAAGTAAAAACATATTGGATCAAGAGAATTAGAAGATAAGCCACAAACTAGGAGAAAATATTTGCAAATGACATATCTGATAAAGAACTGTCATCCAAAATATACAAAGAACTCTTAAAATGCAACAATAAAAAAACAAACAACCCAATTTAAAAATGGGCAAAAGACCTGAACACCTCACCAAGGAAGATATACAGATGTTAAATAAACATATGAAAAGGTGTTCCACATCGTATGTCATCAGGGAAATGCAAATTAAAACAACAATAAGATACCACTTGTATTATTCAGGGTTCTTCACAGAAATTGAACCAGTAGGACAAATAGAGATATATACGAGGAGATTTATTATAGGAATTGGCTCACATGGTAATCGAGGCTGAGAAGTTCTACAATCTACTGTCTGCAAGCTGGAGAACCAGGAAATCTGGTGATATAGTTCAGTCTCAGTCCAAAAGCCTGAGAACCAGGGGTGTCAATGGTATAACTCCCAGTCCAAGGTCAAAAGCCTGAGAATCTGAGGGCACTGGTAAAAGTCCTAGAGTTCGAAGGCCCAAGAACCAGGAGCTCTGATGTCCAAAGGCAGGAAAAGATGGACATCCCAGCTCACGAAAAGAGAGATAATTTACCCTCGCTTTGCTTTTGTTTTCCATTTCGGGCCCCCAGGGGATTGGATTGGTGAGGGCAGATCTTGTTTACTCAGTCAAATGCTAATCTCTTCTAGAAACACATCCACAGACACACCCAGAAATACTGTTTTACCAGCTATCTGGGCATCCCTTAGGCCAGTCAAGTTGACACATAAAATTTATCATCACACACTACACACCAATTAGAATGGATATGGGAAAAACAAACATGCAAAAAATATTGGATAAAGAATCAGTTAATCATATCCATTTACCCTATCATACTATCATGATTCTTACAAATGTAAGAGGATACAATGAATGTTTATTAAATTAAATATCCAGGAAGTCCAGTGAAATAATGTTGTTTTAAGAAATTAATTGAAAGAATGAGTCCAACACCGGGAATCTGGGAATTTAGTAATATAAATGTGGCTTCTCTCCCCTCCACTAACAACTTTAATATATTTACGCCCTCCTAGTAAAACAGTTTCTGAGGCTTCTGGACAGCCAGGTACATGTGAAGGTTTTGGCTCTATGAATACTGCAGTAGGGAAAATGAGAGGAGAGATTTTTTTCTTTCTTTACTTTTTTAAAAAATTTATTGAGATATAGTTATATATGTACAATATTATAAGTTACAGGTTTACAATATAATGATTCACAATTTTTAAAGGTTATACTCCATTTATAGTTATTATAAAATATTGACTATATTCCCTATGTTATATAGTATATCTTTGAAGCATATTTATTTTATACATAATAGTTTGTACCTCTTAATCCCCTACCCCTATCTTGTCCCTTCCCACTTCCCTCTCTCCACTGGTAACCACTAATTTTTTTCTCTATGTTGGTAAGTCTGTTTTTTCTTAGATATACTAGTTGTATTTTTTAGATTCCACATATAAGTGATATCACACAGTATTTGTCTTTCTCTTCTCTGTCTGACTTATGTCACTTAGCAAAATAACCTCCAGGTCCATCCATGTTGCTGCAAATGGCAAATTTTCATTATATATACATACAAAATAAATAAATAAATGTATATATATGTATATGCCACCTTTTCTTTATCTATTCATCTGTTGAAGGACACTTAGGTTGCTTCCATATCTTGACAATTATAAATAATGCTGCTATGAACATTGGGGTGCATATATCTTTTCAAATTAGCGTTTTCCTTTCTTTCAGATGTACACCCAGGAGTGGGATTGCTGGGTCATATGGTACTTCTATTTTTAGTTGTTTGAGAAACTTCCATACTGTTCTCCGTAGTGGCTGTATCAATTCACATTCCTACCAACAGTGTATGAGGTTTCCCTTTTCTCCACACCCTCTCCAGCATTTATTGTTTGTAGACTTTCTGATGATGGCCATTCTGACTGGTGTGAGGTGATACCTCATTGTGGTTTTCATTTGCGCATTTCTCTAATGATTAGTGATGTTGAGCATCCTTTCATGTGTTTGTTGGCAATCTGTGTATCTTCTTTGGAGAAATGTCTATTTAGGTCTTCCACCCATTTTTGGATTGAGTTGGGTTTTTTTTTTTTGATATTCAGCTGCGTGAGCTGCTTGTATATTTTGGAGATTAATCCTTTGTCAGTTGCTTCATTTGCAAGTATTTTCTCCCATTCTGAGGGTTGTCTTTCCGTCTTGTTTATGGTTTCCTTTTCTGTGCAAAAGCTTTTAAGTTTCATTAGGTCACATTTCTTTATTTTTGTTTTTCTTTCCATTTCTCTAGGAGGTGGGTCAAAAATGATCTTGCTGTGATTTATGTCATAAATGTGTTCTGCCTATGTTTTCCTCTAAGAGTTTTATAGTGTCTATCCTTACATTTAGGTCTTTAATCCATTTTGAGTTTATATTTGTGTATGGTGTTAGGGAGTGTTCTAATTTCATTCTTTTACATGTGGCTATCCAGTTTTCCCAGCAATTACTGAAGAGGCTGTCTTTTCGCCATTGTATATTCTTGCCTCCTTTATCAAAGATAAGGTGGCCATATGTGCGTGGGTTTATCTCTGGGCTTTCTATCCTGTTCCATTGATCTATACTTCTGTTTTTGTTAAGGCACCCTGTCTTCTGATGGGTGCGGCTTTATCCCTGCCCAGTTAGTTGCTTGGCCTGAGGTGTCCCAATGCTGTTGCCTACAGGCTGTTGGTTGGGGCCAGGTCTTGGCACTAGTGAGCTAGAGGGAGGATTCCACAATGGCACTGGCAAACACCAGTGTCCAAGTAGAGACAGAAAAGTTCCATATACAGAGAAAGGATCAAAATTAAATCAGAGTGTTCATCTTTAACACTGTAAGGTAGCAGGCAAAGGAAAAACACATGCAGATTACCTTTTTAGAAAAAGTTCAAGGACACCAAAGAAGCCTATATCCAGTAATAATTTTCTCATCTGTCATAGGACATAAGGAAGACATGTGTGGCTATATGAGAATTTAGAAAGTACTATTTTATTATTCACATATACCAACTGAAGAGACTCATGACATAGCTCTAACCAAAAAAGAAATGATATATGTGCATAGCCTCAAGGTAGAACACAATAAAAAAGAGAGGAAATAGGGTTGGTCAATGAATGTTTTTTGTAAATATACCACTGATTGTGTTTGAATGTTAATATACAGTAACAGACTGAGCACATATATATAAAATATGTTCTAAGGAAGGACTCTAACAACTAAGAAGACATAGTAGATAAGAAACTAATAATAATCTGACAAATTATATAGAAAAAACTAGGAATTGGGGAAGGTAAAGTCTCAAAATTCATGGTTGATGGGGAAGAGAAGAAAAGATGAGAATAGAGAAAATGAAAATATTCTAAAGACTTCATCTTACCTTGGAGAGTGACTAAGAGGGAAATAGGATGTCTTAATAAGAAAAAATTATCTTATGTTCAAGAAATAGTAAAGAAATATGTGTCTGATTTGGAGCACAGGAAAGGAAAGATAGCCAATAGTAAAATGAAACTCTTATAGTAAGTCTTCCACATTAACACAAGCAAACAAAATGGAATCATTAATCACTAGATCAAACATAAATAAGGAAAAGAAAAATAAAGAACACTGTAATATAAATAATAACAATTAAGTTAAATTTAAAAGATAAAGTCAAGGATATGAATCACTGCACTAAGTGTAAAGCATTAAATTCTCCCATTAAAGACGGAGATTGTCAGATGAGTTCATTTTAAATCTCAAAGATGGTGTTTACAAAAATCACTAAAACATGTTGAGAATAAAGGAATAGGACAAATGTTACCAGGCAAATTCAAACAGTATTTAAGAAAGGTAACAGAGTATGGAGAATTTAAGGTTAAAATCCCACACAAGACTAAGAGATATCAGGTAGTGATAAAAACCAAGTTTATTTATGCTGTACACCTTAAACTTATACAATGCTGTATGTCAGTTATTTCTCAAACGGGAAAAAAAAACAAGTTTATGAAGATTATACAATAATAAAAATGTATGTATCGGACATAACAGCTGTTACACAAAGCAAAAGTTATTAGAAATGCAAGGAGAACTTGATCAAAATGCAATTATAGTGGATGATTTAATGCAGCTTTTTCAGAATTGGATAGATCATACAGATGAAAAATAAGCCATAAATTATAAAGTCATTAGACTTGATACACAGAATCTTCCATTTGACTACAAAGAAACCTTAACAAATTTTAAAATATAAAATTATCACAAAATACCAAGTATTTGATGTAGACACTCCCTCCCTAAAGGAGGAGCATAATTCCTTAAATACTGAGCTGCACAAAGTGGCTTCCTCTCAAAGGGGAAGAAGTGTTGAAACAAGGAAAAAAGAGTAATGGTCCCGTAGAAAAACCTGACAAGTACTACCATAGCCAGGTGATCAAAATTAACACCAAAAGTCATAAGCTGTATTGATAGTGTGTACCTTTGATGTGATGTGATGAAAATAGTGCTTTATCCCTATTGTCTTCCTCTGGAAAACATAACCACAGTCTAATCATGAGAAAAACATTAGATAAATGCCAGTTGAAGGGAATTCTACAAGATACCTAATGATTACTCCTCAAAACTGTCATTGTTATCAAGAACAAGGAGTCTGAGAAACTGTCACAGCCAAAAGGAGCCTAAGGAGACGTAACAACTAAATGCAATATATTCAATAGTATCCTAGATGGGATCCTGGAATAGAAAAGGGATACTAAGTAAAAACTAAAGAAAATCAGGTAACGTACGGATTAACACATGGTAATGTATCAGTACTGACTCATTAATTATATCAAATATGTCGTGCTAATGTAAGATGTTAATAAGGGAAACAGGGTTGCAGGGTATAGATGGGGTGTTTCTGTACTTTGCAATTTTTCTGGAAATCTAAAACTGTTATTTAAAAAACAGGAATGAATACTGGATAAAAATCACAGATGTCTTATGTAACCTAAAAAAAGTTAATTCCAATATTATTTAAAATATTCTAAATCATAAAGATAGAATCCTCTCATTTTACTTCATGAAACCAGTATGACTTTAATACCAAAAGGTGATCAACATTCTCCCAAAAAAGAATAATACAGTTGATCTCTATAATAAATATATATGTAAAAATTCTAAAACTCTAATGAAGTAATAGCAAATTTTTTTTTTTTTGGCCACGCCAGGCAGCATGCAGGATCTTAGTTCCCCAACCAGGGATTGAACCCGTGCCCACTGCATTGGGAGAGGAGTCTTAACCACTGGACCACCAAGGAAGTCCCTAACAATGCTTTTAAAGGATAATATATTAAGACAAAAAAATGTAAATTCTATGACTGCAAGGGTGATTTCATTTCAAAAACATAATGCTCTACATTGACAAATTATCACAGAAAGTAATATATATTCATATCAACAGATGCAGAACAAACATTTGATAAAATTAAAGAGCAATTTCTAACAAAAATTCTATATTTAATGGAAATTGAAGGATACTATTTGAATATAATCAAAAATACTTACAAAATTTAGAGACAGAAAAAAATACTACCCTAAACAGCAAAAGACTAGAACTACTTGAATTGAAATAAAAAATGGATGCTTCTATAGTAATTATTAATAATTATCATTTAATAATAATTATATTGGATACAGTATATATTGTATATATTGGGTACAGTAAAACAAATAGTATCAAATTGAAAAACAAGTCATAAAAATATCTTTTTGCCTATAATGTAATGGGATATCAAAATAGCACATGAAAATGTGTTAAATTACCCTATAATTAATAAGAGGAATAAGTGAAGTGACCAGGTTCAAGTTAAATACATAAAAACTCATAGTTTTTATCTATTCTAACAAGTTTCTATCTACCCTAAAAAGTAAATTGCTGAAAAATTCCATTAACAATAATGGAATATATACATAAGAATATGTAAAAATTCTATTTGTCATAGAATATGACAAAAATCATGGAATATATACATAGAATTATGCAATAGGAAAGACTTAAAACCTAAATAAAGAAGATACGAGTAAATGAAAAGACACCAAAGTTACATGGGAAGCCAATATCATAAAATATAAATTCTCTTAAAATTAGTATGTCTTATACAATT
Organism: Phocoena sinus; assembly: GCF_008692025.1. Classification (NCBI taxonomy): domain Eukaryota; kingdom Metazoa; phylum Chordata; class Mammalia; order Artiodactyla; family Phocoenidae; genus Phocoena; species Phocoena sinus. The sequence continues at coordinate 123,264,552 of NC_045767.1, read as the reverse complement.
CCAGTTAGAATTTCAGTTGATATTTTTATATAATAAATGTGGATGAATAGACAATTAGGAAAAAGAAGAATGGTGAGGAATAACTCCCATTATCAAGTATCTGAAGATATAGGGGCTATAAGCAACTACAATCAAATCAATGTGGTGTTGGCCTAGAAGCAGACAGATCAGGAAAACAAAGAATCCAGAAGTGTTTCCAGTGTGTGTAAACATTTAATCTAAGACAAATATAATACTTTAAGTGAGAAAAGTTTTAACTGTTTAATAAATTCTGATGACACAACTGACTACCCAATTTATAAGAAAATAGAATTTCCTCCTATATCGCACATTTAGAAATATAATTTCCAGATGTTTCAAGATATAAACGTAAAAAAATGAAACAATAAAGTTCATGTGTAAAAATGTAGACAATTATGTTTATGGGCAAAGAGAGTTTTAACTTCTTTCTTAACTCTGGAGACAGAATCTTTAACAGAAAAGATAGTCACTACATGACAATATCAAAATTTTAAACTTTTATGTAACATAAGATGTCATAAATAAATTCAGTATATAAGCAACAACTCTTGGAAAGTTGTTTGCAATAAAGAACACAGAAAGAGTCTTAACATCTCTGCTATTCAATATATCATAAAGTCTTAAAAAATGATCAGGAAGGGAAAGAAAACCCAGTAGAAAAATGGAAAAAAAACATAAAAAGCAAATTCACAGAGGAACCGATTCAAATAACCAAAATATTCAAGCCCACTAGTAGGGAGGAAATGCATATCACGGTCACACTGAAATATCACTTTTTTACCCACCAGGATGGCAAAGGTTTAAAAGACCATTTTCTGGGAGGATATGAGAAAATGTAATTTCATAATGGATGGTGGAAATGTAAATTATCAGTTACCTGTGAATACCCCATAGATATCTTGTAAAAATAAATACCCCATCATAAAATGATATACAGTCATCATCCCTTGGTATCACAGGAGATTGGTTCCAGGACTCCCACTGATATCAAAATCCAAGATGCTCAAGTTCCTTATGTAAAATGACATAGTATTTACATATAACCTATGCACATCCTCCTGTATACTTTAAATCATCTCTAGATTACTTATAATACCTAATACAATGTAAGTGCTATGTAAATAGTTGTAAGTGCAGTGTAAAAGCTGTGTAAATATAAATAGTTGCCAGGGAGCAGCAAATTCAAGCTTTTTTGGAACTTTCTGGAATTTTTTCCAACTATTTTTGGTCTGAAGTTAGTTGAGTTCAAGTTTGTGAAACCCACAGATATGGAGGACCGGCAATACATGGATATTTACTTACATCCATATATTTAAACACAAATTTGTTTCTTCATTGTGCAAAATGTCAAAAAATAGAAAAAAATGAAGTACCCAATAATAAGGGGAATGACTGAGTAAATCATGTCACCATGGAAGACTGAAGTAAAGTCATTTCATTTACTTGGCATGATTACCATGAGGTATTACTGAGAAGAGCAAGATTCAGAAAATATATATCATACATTTTCTAAAACCAAGGAATTACCCCCCAAATTTTATTAATGTTAAATGTACATGTGAGTATATACTATGTATATGATTACATAAACATGGAGAATATATAGAAGGTGTGCTAGATCACCTAAATCTAGGCATGCTAGATTACCTAAAGTGGGGAGAAAATATGGTGGGAGAGGGGAAGAGTGAGGAAGGAATAAATAATGATCACATTTATTAATTGTTTACAAAAGGGGAAGATGTTTCAGGATTATTTAATAAAAATTTAATATGTAAAACGGTTAAAAGAGACAAAACAAGAACAGGAAGCAAGCAGAGCTGTGAAATGTTTGTATTGTTTTAATGCCATGAATAAGGTAAAATGAAAACATGGTGAGATGTAAATCAGAGTTTGCAGTAAAGGTTGCAGCATGCATCCGTACACCACTTGGGCTCCTTTGGAAAATATGCCTCACCCCAGCTGCTTCATAGAATACCGTGATGAGAGAAATCCAGTGCCAAATGAGGTAAACAGTAATTAGAGGCAGAGACACATGTGGTCTAGTGAGGTCAATTATGGGGGAAGATAGGGAGAAGTGGTTGAGAGAGGTTTTCCCACAAAATGTAGAGTCATGAAGGGAATAAATTACATAAAAATGGATTAAATGAAGTTTGCACTTAAGAGTTTTTCAGGAAGGGACAGATAAAGTGTTTCTATTCTTAACTTTGGCCAAAATCAGTGCACATAATAAATCATCTGCCTAGAAGCAGTAGCAACTGCTCATTCTTCTGATGCCCTATGGAAATGGGGTTTGAGATCAAGGCACACACAGCAACCTGATCCTCAGATTGCTCTCCCGGTCCCTATCCTGGGCTACTCTGGGTACGGTCCTCCTAGAGTGGATAGTTCCAGGTAACAGTTTGTTAATATGCTGTTAATGGTGTGAAAATAAGGAAAACAATACCAAATGCAGTACTTTTGTTTTAAAAAGTATGAATGAAATGCTAAGGCATTTTACTTTTTCTTTTTAGAGGGTAAAATAAAGACCAAATAAGTCTTTTTTAATATGGTGTGTGCTTTTAAAAGATTGGAAATCAGTAAATTTGACACTTATCATTTAAATTCAGTATTCTAAAAATGGAAAGTATAGCACTGAGATACAAATCTCATGTGGCTCAACTTATAAATTGTTGATAAAAAATTTAAGAACATATTTACATGACATTTTAAAAAACCTATTGTCTTGCACAGTGGTCTCAAAGGAGCTTATTAAAGTTTTAGAAGATTCTCACTCATTAGAATTCTGTCTCAGCATTGTACAGTGTTTTACTAAATATATGTAGCTATATTCTGTTATGTATGCAAACCATGTTAAATTGATTAGCAATTCTCATTAAGTTTTCTGACTACAGTCTAAGTACTTTAAAAACAATTACCTTGAATCAATAATTCAATAATAATATTCAGCCTTAAAAAGGAAGGAAATACTGTCACATGCTACAACATGGATGAACCTTGAGGGCATTATGCTAAGTGAAATAAGTCAGTCACAAAAAGGCAAATACTGTATGATAACTCCTGAAGTGAGGTATCCAAAGTAGTCAGATTCATAGAAACAGAAAGAAGAAGGGTGGTTGCCAGGGGCTGGGGGAGGGGGGAATGGGGAGTTGTTTGATGGCTATAGAGTTTCAGCTCAGCAAGATAAAAAGTTCCGGAAATCCATTGCACAACAGCATGAATATACTTAGCGCTACTGAACTGCACACTTAAAAGCGGTTAAGATGGTATATTTTGTGTTATATGTTTTTTACCACAATTAAAATTAAACATAAAATAGCTACCTTAAGTTACATAAGTGCTTATGAAATCTCAAATGTGTTTAAAGAAATATACTTTCTTTTCATGGTTGCCAAATAAAGGCTTTGCTGACAACGTGTCTCTACCTGGGTAAAGGAAAATTCTACTGAAGCCCAGTGTATAATGTAACAAGGATTTATTACTTGCCCACTATGAACAAAACATGTGAGAGGTATGTATACATTTTTGTAGATATATAGATATCCATAGATAGAGGTATAGTTGTTGACACAAGTCTGAAAAACATGATAGCAATTCAAGATAGAAAAAATGTCAAGAAAATAACCGAAGTCACGAGATGGTACATGATTGATAGATAAGAGAAGGTCACTAGATAAAAAAACGAATCCTTAGCTTCATTGAACAGGCATAATAACTAACACAAGCGATGTGCATGTGTCTCACATATATAGGTAAGTAAAGAAGTTTTTGCTAACACATTTGCGGTTGAAAGGGATTGATATTCATTACATGATTATTTCTGCACACCCGTTATATAAGGTACCTGAATTTACTTTTCTTTCCATCTACCCCCACCTTTTTTTTCAGCCATATGAAAATTAAGTCTCCAAAAGTAATCAGATAATTCCAAATTCACACAAACCCAAACCTGGATAACTGTGACTCCGGAGCTTTCTGTCAATTAATTTCAGCTCCCAGTACCCTAAAATAGAATTTTAAAACTTTTCTCTTCCTTCTCCATCACATTTCCCCATTTATTCTAATATGACTCATGACTCCTCTTTTCCCCTCTTGTCAAAACACATACACACGCACAACTCTGCTTCCTCCAGTTCTGAGTACAGGGCAGTGTAGCAGTGTATCAGGGGAAAGGCAAGGAAGGAGAGAAGAATCTTCAGGCCCCAGTCTTCCAGATCTTTCACCACCAACCGCCAAGAATCTTATTATGTAGGGGTCTGCAGTCTCCCCACTAATACACATACTGCACAGAGAATGTTATACTAGATGTAGTAAACAAGTCTTAGGAAATGCTTGGAATGACCACACTAATTCCTAAGGATTGGCTAGAATATTTTCCTGTATGTGGAACACTCTTCTTCCAGAAACATATGTCCTAACTGTATTTTTATTTGTACTCATATTTCTTATCTGTAATATTTAAGGTTGAAAAACTAGATTTCTAGACTCATTTTTAATCTGTAATGTGTAAGATTCTGGGGACTGAAAAATAAATTTTAAAAAATACTTTTTTCAGTAAAGGGCACTAGATGGCACAATTTCACCAATTTATGCTAATAAATTCATTTGTCTTATTAATTCACAAATAAAATAATTTAGCTTTATGAAGAGTTATACCTAAATAACAGGAAATCTATATAATTATAAAGAGGAAAGTTCTTGAGAATATAATGTTTCCAATATACCGTGTTTTATGTCCTTGTTTATAAACACAGTAACCAGAATTCCAGCGCTGGATGAATAATTTAAGTTACCCAAAGAAAATAGCAGTCTGTCTATAGTGAAATACATCAAGACCTTATAGATGTTAAACATTTATTTCTGGCAAATGTACATTTTTATAATATTACTAACATATAACAAAGCTATGCAATACAATAAAGTGGACTGGTGATTCCATTGACCATGAATGCTTAAAATCAGGTACTATACAGACTGAGTTTAAAAGTCTGAATTTTTCTTACTTCAATGTTTGCCTTAAGCTAATTATACCCAATTAAGACCTCCATTTCTTCATGCTTAAAAATGAAAAAATTGATCTAGAAACAATAGAAAATGATTAAGGTTTACCAGATTTAGTATCCAGTTGACCTTTTATTTGTTAAAAGTACCATATTTATAGCAAAACCCCCAAATCTATCCAGTGTTTTCCCAATCACTTTATTTCCTGGAACTATTTATCGTTCAGAAACTTTATCAGCTCTTGAGCTACATCCTGACATACAAGACAGCACATCAGCCAAGCAAGCAGAATGTACAGCTCACCTGGAACATCTCTGAACCCTGGCTCAGGCTCTTAGAGAAGTCTTGCCTAATTGTATAGTGAATACTCCTGCCAGATGGTGGAGTTAACTGTGGTAAATCTTCACTTAAGAGATTCTAATATGGAAATAACCCTACTTAGATATTCTTGCCTAATCAAAAGTTCTCCTCTTTAGAGGAAAGTCATAGTCTTGGGCAAAGGGAACAGCTTCTGGGGGGTCACATGTGAAGAGGGGAGTAGAAAAAATGACATCTACCTTGTTAGCTGGACTGTCCCAAGGTACACTAGATATTAAGAGTGACATGCTGTACAGCCAGATTGCCCTTACATTCCAACAAACTAGGCAGAGCAGGGTGGCAGATGGGCTAAGTGAGTGAGAGAACAAGAAATTAGACAATTCCTAGAAAGGTACTCAAAGTAATACTGGAGGTCCTGGAAAGTTGATGCTGAGTGGACAGTGGCTTCTTATAGAAAGTTGTTCCCAGCCACCTAAAGTGTCTTACCTATAACAGCTGAACCAATATCAGTCTACATCTGCCAAATTCTACGTATTTTACATAAAGACCTGTAAGAAACTCCAAAGTTGTAACCATAATGCTGCTGCCATCCATGAGTTTAACAAGTAATCAGCTATCTCTTTTTACAGATAGTTTACCGTGATAGAATAGGAAAAACAGACTCTCTTCTGTTGCTCTCAAATGCTAGGCTTCACTTCAAAAAGTCTCTTTTTTCCCCTCCCCTAAAATGTTTAACTGATATGCTAACCAACATGTATCATACCATTATGATCAATAAGGAAGAAAATAGAGTATTAATAAGATAATAGTATTCTTTGTAAGAAAATATATATTATAGACAGAATATATGAACCCATTTGGCACCTCTCAAGGGAAGCATTATTATGTGAGTACATAATGTACGTTGTGGTTTATCCCCCAACACACCCACTCCATCCAGAAAACTATCTGAGCAAATTATGGTAATTCATTGCCTGGACAGTGGTTAGTTCAGGAAAGGGCATGCGACCCACCTGTGACTGTTGTAGGCATGATTCTAAAATGGCCCCTCAGAGATGTCCTAAAACCTATGAATATGATGCATAATATGCATTATGTTCTGTGATTTGGCACAGTTGGTCTCAAGAAAGGGAAATTATCTGTGTGGCCAAATCTAATCACACCAGCCCTAAAAAAAAAAGCAGAGAGGTTTCTTCAGCTGATGGTGGAAAGAGATTCAAAGCAGAAGGATTCAAGGGAACCACTTGATGAGGAATGCGGGCAGCCCCAAGGAGCTGAGATCAACCCCCAGCTAATAGCCAACAAGGAAACAGGGGCCTCAGACTTACAGCCACAGAGAATTGGAGTTTGTGAATAATGAGTGAACTTGGAAGTGGATTCTTCCTCAGACCCTTCGGCTAGAAGCCCAGTCCAGCCTACACCTTGACGTTAGCCTGTGAAGCCCTAGTCAGAACCCAGTAGAGCCTGCCCGGACTTCTGTCCTACAGAACTGTGAGATAATACATGAGGGTTGTAGTAAGCTACTAAGCTTCTAATGGTTTGTTCTGACAGTAAAAGAAAACTAATACAGTGGACAAAGAGTTGTAAAATATAGTCTACTAATGTCTCTGAGGAAATTTTACTTCTCCGAAAGAGCCACTGGACAAAATGGTGTCTCCTCTTTCTTTTCATGTTGCTATGTCTGGACCTAATGCCTAGAGCTGGCATGTGGGTGTAAAGGATTATGTTGATGGACTTCTTAAAACTAAATCACCCTTACAATTACAGAATAAGTTTACTTGATAATAATGTATAGGACATAAGCGTATGGAAAAATGGAGCAAAACTAGGTCCTCTTGCTACTGAAGGAACTAGCCCTGGAGCCCACTCTACCTCCAGAATGACTGATATGTGAGATAGCAAATGTATTTATTGTTTAAACCAGTTTGAAAGGATTCTTTTACAAACAAAATACTTTGATTTATTGATATAAAACTAGTAGAGTTACAGCTAGAAACATAGCGTTAGATAAAGAACACTAGACACAGCAATGAGAGGTATCATATATCCAGCTGCAGTTATATAACTTTTTCTTTCACATTTAAGAATTTTCTCCCCTTTTTCATCCACAAATCTAGTGAAATATAAAAATTTCAGAAAATTATATGGACTATACCTCTGTGATGACATGAAAGATTTCTACCTAATGCCAGTACCTATGATTGAGGAATTTAAAGTTTGGTCAACAAAAATGTTGCTTTATTTTCATAGTATGAAATACCAAAGCATGACTAATACCCAGGAATTTGTAACTTGTTAGTTATATAAGTTTAAATAACGAGAGATCAGGGTTGAGAGGTTCAAAAGTCAGCATATAAGAGGTAATTAAAGCCATGTTAATTGTGACCCAACATGAGAAGGCAAAGAGAGAAGAGCAGTGCCTGAAGACAGAAAGAACCCTCAGAAACAACCAAGGTTAAAATCTGTGGGCAGAAGAGGAGGAGCCTGTGAAGGAAAGTAATAAAATTGGTTAGGCATATTTGATTAGAGTCAGAATAAATGATGTCAGAGAAGCCAAGAGCATAGAAGATAGTTTTGAGAAGTGCCTGCCCAGCAATCAGAAGTAGAGAAGAAATTCAGTAAGATGAATATTGAAAAGGATCCACTGACTTTGGCAATTTTAATGCATTATTTTCTTTCAGTAAGGATAATTTCCGTTGTCGGGGGAAGGAAGTGGGGGATAAGCAGAAGCCAGATTGTTGTGGGTTGAGCAGTAGGAGGGACACTTCATCTTCTGAGACAGGAAGGAAGGAAATAAGCATGAATGCTGATGTTTACCACAGTGGAAATATGCAAATGTGGGCACATGGAAATAATACAGCAGGGTACCTAAGCTCAAGTGAAATAATTGCAAGGAGGAACAATACTTAAGAGATTTCTTAAAATACCATCGCACACCATCAGAATAGCTATTGATGTCCAGGATATAGTACCAACCTCAAATGTGGCTATAAGTAAAACATTAATTTGCTTTCTACAGTTGTCAGTACAGAGTGCTACAGTTGGGTGGTCACACAAGAATGTGGATATTGAATAAAAAAGATTGCCCTCAAAGAGTTAAACTATATACTTAACATATAATCAATTTATAGGCAAAGTCACCTGAGAGACAGAATTCCTGCCAAGTCAAGTCTACAAGATTTGAAGTACTTTATTGAATATATTAACATAGCTAGTGAAAGAATGTATTAACAAAAAAGGGAAGGGGGTGTTGATTGGCTATGGAAGTAGAGTAACTGGGCAAACCCAGGCAAACCCACTCAAATACAGGGCTGAGTGTGTTTGTCCTGCTGGCAGGGCTATTCCTGATGGGAAAACCAACAGAAAATATATGCACAGAAATTTATAATTCAACTTGTAAATAGTACCATGGGAATTAAGAGGAAAAGGAGATGACTTCTAATTGATCAATGACATATGAGCCTTGATGCAGGGAGAAAAAAAAAAGTAAGGTTTATGGAAGAATTTTAAACATTTCATTTCTGTCTATGTTTTGTTTTCCCAACCAGGTTACCAAACTCTTGTCAGAGACTCATAGTAAGATTGTGATGAAAAAGAAACTCTCAACATCACTTGCTCTAGGGCAGGATTACAACTAAACTCCAACAAATTCACCAGCTTATAAGCAGAATATGCTCTTTCCCATGACCTCATAGGAATTTCTGTCAACTTGGTCCTCCACATGGAATAATATCAAACCTCTTATGATTTTCACAGCAGGCTTACAAGTAGGAATAACTGATGTCATTGTTACTATTGAAGGGTAAGATCTGGAGGCAATGGAAAGAAGTAGCAAGTGATTTGGTCAAGGTTATACTACCTATGAGAAGCAAAGAACCGGGACCAAAGTAGAGAAGGGGCACATCCATGGTTTGTGCTCAGAGAGAAAAGGAAGATGTTGTAGGTGAAGGAAAATCTCCTCCTCTGCCCATGTTATTGTTACCAGTAGGGGTCTTACAAATTAGACTGGCCAAAGACAGATTAACAAGAGAAAGATAAGCAGGTTATTAACATGTGCATTGCACATATACACATGGGAGCACTCAGTGATAAGTAACACAAATGGATGGTTAGAACGTGAGTTCAAAGACCAACAAAGGAAAAGGGGTTTGGGGGCTTTTGGACAGGGGAGGCAAGCTATATAAAAGTGACCAGGATTGCCATCGACAGAGGAATGGATAAAGAAGATGTGGCACATATATACAATGGAGTATTACTCAGCCATAAAAAGAAATGAAACTGAGTTCTTTGTAGTGAGGTGGATGGACCTAGAGTCTGTCATACAGAGTGAAGTCAGAAAGAGAAAAACAAATACCGTATGCTAACACATATATATGGAATCTAAAAAAAAAAATGATTCTGATGAACCTAGGGGCTGGACAGGAATAAAGATGCAGACGTAGAGAAAGGACTTAAGAACACAGGGAGGGAGAAGGGTAAGCTGGAACGAAGTGAGAGAGTGGCATTGACATATATACACTACCAAATGTAAAGTAGATAGCTAGTGGGAAGCAGCCGCATAGCACAGGGACACCAGCTTGGTGCTTTGTGTCCACCTAGAGGGGTGGGGTAGGGAGGGTGGGAGGGAGATGCAAGAGGGAGGGGATATGGGGTTATATGTATACATATAGCTGATTCACTTTGTTATACAGCAGAAACTAACACACCATTGTAAAGCAATTATACTCCAATACAGATGTTTAAAAAAAAAAGTGACCAGGGAAAAGTATGGTAAACAGGGTTGTTTGGTAAGGTTTGTTAGGCAGATTTGAGTTGGTGCTTTCTTCATTACTAAGAGTGTTAAGAGTCCTCTTCTGGTAGGAGAGAGGGAGACATTTCTACAAATGAAAATTTCCTTTATAAATGTAATTTCCTTTACAAAAGGAAAACTTGTGTCTTGTTTGTAGGGCTTTTCCTGCATCTTTTGGTTCTCAGTGGCCTTTAGCTCAAAATAATCCATATGCCAAAGAGGCATATTTTGGGGTGGTATATTCTGATACCCCTCAATGTCTACAAGGGGCTAGAAATTCTACTGTTTTTTGCAGTAGTGGGAACCAGAATCCATCTCAAGTTGCCAGAATCTAGTTTTGCAAACAGTGTTGGATGGATGGTCTTTACTCTTTCCCTCCATGAGATGAGCAACAAAGAGCATATGCCTACAGGGCTTCTTCAGGTCATACCCAGCGTGTTAGGCAAGGCCTGGTGCTAGAAAACAACAAAGAATTGACACAAACAAGAAGACTTCAAGAAACTTTAGGGATAATTATTACTCATATTTTTTTCATTCTTATTATGGTAAAATACATAAAATATTTACCATTGTAACCATTTTTAAGTGTATAGTTAAGTAGTATGAAGTATATTGGTAACGTTGTGCAACTATCACCACCATCTCCATACTCTTATCATCCTGTAAAATGGAACTGTATCCAATAACGCCTCATTCACCTCTTCCCCCCAGCCCCCGGTAACCACCATGCTACTTTCTGTCTCTGATTTTGACTACTCTAAGTACCTCATATAAATGGAATCATAAGTATTGTCTTTTTGTGACTGGCTTATTTTACTTAGAATAATGTCTTGAAGGTTCATCCATGTTGTAACATATATCAGAATTTTCTTTTTAAGTCTGAATAATACTTTATTGTATGTGTATACCACATTTTGCTTATCCCTTTATCAGTTTGTGAATACTTGGGCTGCTGCCACGTTTTAGCTATTGTGAGTACTGCTGCTCTGAACATGGGAGTACAAATATCTCTTCAAAATTCTGCTTTCAATTCTTTTGGGTATATACCTAGAAGTGGAATTGCTAGATCACATGGTAATTCTATTTTTAATTATTTGGGGGACCATCATACTGTTTCCATAGTGGCTACAGGATTTTACCTTCCCACCAATAGTGCAGAAGGATTCTAGTATCTCCACATCTTAATAGCTATCATAATATGAGATGGCCTCTCATTGTACTTTTTATTTGCATTTCCCTAATGATTGGGGATACTGAGCATCTTTTCATATGCTTGTTGGCCATTTGTATATCTTCCTTGGAGAAATGTCTATTCAAATCCTTTGCTCATATTTTAATTGCATTTCTTATTTTTCTGTTACTGAGTTTTAGGAGTCCTCTGTATGCTCTAGATATTAGTCCCTTATCAGATATATGATTTCCAAATATTTTCTCTCATTCTCTGAGTTGCCTTTTTTACTCTGTTGATATTGTCTTTTCATATGCAGTTTTTTAATTTTCATGAAGTTCAGTTTGTCTATTTTGGTTTTGTTTTGTTTTCTGTGCCTTTGGTGTCATAGCCAAGAAACCATTGCTGAATCCAATGTTATGAAGCTTTTGCCCTATGTTTTCTTCCAAGAGTTTTTTAGTTTTAGGCCTTACATTTAGATCTTTGATCCATTTTCGGTTAACTTTTGTGTATGATGTTAGGTAGGGGTTCAACTTCATTCTTTTGTATGTGGATATACAGTTTTACCAGCACATTTTTTGGAAAGACTGTCCTTCCCCACTGAATGGTCTCGGCACCCTGGTCAAAAATCAGCTGGCCATATATGAGAGAATTTATTTCTGGGCTCTCTATTATGTTCTGCTGATCATAGGTCTGTCTTTATGCCAGTACCACGCTGTTTTGATTACTGTTTCTTTATAGTAAGTTTTGAAATTAGGAAATGTAGGTCCTCCAGCTTTGCTCTCCTTTTTCAAAATTCTTTTGGTTATTTAGGATCCTTTGAGATTCTATATGAATTTTAGCATAGATTTTTCTATTTCTGTAAAAATCATTGCTGGGATTTTGATAGGGATGCATTGAATCTGTACATTGCTTTTGGTAGTATTGACATCTTAACAGTATAAGTCTTCCAATCCATGAACATGGAATTATGTTTCCATTTATTTTTGTTTTCTTTAATTTCTTTCAATATTTTATAGTTTTCGTTATACAAATCTTTCACCCTCTTGGTTAACTCCTAAGTATTTTATTCTTTTTAATGCTATTGTAAATGGAATTGTTTTCATAGTTTTCAGATTGCTCACTGTTAGTGTATAGAAATGCAACTTATTTTTGTGTGTTAACATTGTACCCTGCTACTTTGCTGAATTCATTTATCAGTTCTAACAGGGTTTTTTTGTGTGGAATCTTTAGAGTTTCTGTATATAAGATTATATCATCTGAGAACAGAAATAGTTTTACTTCTTCCTTTCAAATTTGGATGCCTTTTGTTTCTTTTTCTTACCTAAGAATTTTAAGTACAGTTATTCATAGCTTTAAAGAAATTTTGTAACTTCATAAATTCTCCATTGCTTGTTGTTGATGAAAAATTAATCAATAGATCTAAGAAAGAAATGGAAATTTTTTTTTTTTTTGGAAATTTTTATTCGAGCCAAATTTGAGGATTATAACCCTGGAAGAGCATCTCAGAAATCTCTGAGAACTGTTCTACCCTTTAGAAGTCAAGGCACAGTTATATAAGTTTTTTGAGACAGAGGGCTGTGCATTATATGATGTATTATTGACAGTTTATGCAACCTAGGTGTAAGCGTCATCTTGGCCCCTTACAGGATCAAGAAGGAATATTATGTTTTAAGGAGTTGTCTTGTTGATGCTAGGAGAATGTTGCTCTTTTCGACTGAGCAGGCATTTCTGCCGATGGGGGAGGTTTGGTTGATGCATAATATAGATACACAATGCACAATAATGGGGAGAGGAGGCCAAAGAGCAGAGAAAATTTTTTACGTTTAAATTTTTCTTGTCTTGTCATAAAATGTGAATTTTATTTTACATTATTACTGCTTACACTTTTGTTTTTCAGTCTGTGAAGTTAATCAAGCAGTCTTAAGAGTTGGAGGCAGTGCTGGATGAAAAAAAGGCAAATGTATTTCAGGTATTGATTATAGCCATCCATCAAAAAACCCTCACATGTTCTCAGGAAAGCTCAAGTAAGCATAGATTTTTCTGCGTTGATATTTTGATCACACCCATTAGGTCACTTCATAATTCAGTATAAAGGAGCATCATTTTTTTTTAATTTTTATTTTATATTGGAGTATAGTTGATTAGCAATGTTGTGTTAGTTTCAGGTGTACAGCAAAGTGATTCAGTTATATATATACATGTATCTATACTTTTTCAAATTCTTTTCCCATTTAGGTTATTGCAGAATATTGAGCAGAGTTCCCTGTGCTACGCAGTAGGTCTTTGTTGGTTATCTGTTTTAAATATAGTAGTGTGTATATGTCAATCCAAAACTCCCAATTTATTGCCCCCCCACCTTCCCCCTTTGATAACCATAACCTTGTTCACTGAGTGCACAGTCTATGATTTGGCACTATCCAATCCTTAGAAGAATCATGTACAGGTTTTTTTTTGGTTTTTTTGCGGTACGCGGGCCTCTCACTGTTGTGGCCTCTCCCGTTGCGGAGCACAGGCTCCGGACGCGCAGGCTCAGCGGCCATGGCGTATGGGCCCAGCCGCTCCGCGGCATGTGGGATCTTCCCAGGCCGGGGCACGAACCCGTGTCCCCTGCATCGGCAGGCGGACTGTCAACCACTGTGCCACCAGGGAAGTCCATCATGTACAATTTTTATTTACAGAAGAGAAAACTAAAGTTCAAAAAGATTTGTGATGAATGTGTGACTTATAAGTTACAGGGCTAAGATAAAAGCCCAGTTCTGATTCCAGGATCCTTTTCACAATACTACAGTGCTTTCATATTACTTTCATACTAGCAAGTGTTTGTTTGAGACCAACAGAAAAAAAAAGAAATGACTAAAGTCAAAATGGTTTGTAAAGTGATTTTAAAATGCTATTTGCACATCTTACAAATTTGAGTTTGAGTTGTAAGAATTTTTAGCCCATGGAAAGAAATTGTTCCGCAATCACTGCAATAGTATCTAATACTATTAGATACCGCTAATAGTTATGTATAGCTATTATTGCTGTAGAAAACCCAGTAGCTTTGCCATTTAAAAGGGGAGATATTCTTTTGAATGAATTCCCAAACAAGATAGAGGTATCAAAGTCACACTACTACATAGATACAAAAACTAAAGAATAAAAAAATTAGGGCTTCCCTGGTGGCACAGTGGTTGAGAGTCCGCCTGCCGATGTAGGGAATACGGGTTCATGCCCCGGTCCGGAAAGATCCCACATGCCGCAGAGCGGCTAGGCCAGTGAGCCATGGCCGCTGAGCCTGCGCGTCCGGAGCCTCTGCTCCGCAATGGGAGAGGCCACAACAGTGAGAGGCCCGTGTACCGCAAAAAAAAATTAAAATAAGACGTGTTTTGGTGATGGGATTGTGGATGATTTCACTTTCTTTTAACAACAACAACAGAAAGTCCTTTGTAGCTATCGTCTTTGCTTATTTTGAAATAAATAAACATCAGGAAGAAAAATATTATAAAGGAGTTTGCTTATGAATTGCTCTTCTAACATTAAAAATTATTTTCCTGAGCCTTGGGACTGCTTGAATTCTGGATAAACTTACTCAGTTTCTTAGAATTAATTTTTTGGACTCCTTTTCCAGCACAAATCCTTTGGTCTATGCTAAGACAGTAAATTCTGTCTCCCAGGCAACTTTGTGTAAATCAAAGCTGAAGATCAGACCAAAGTTAATGCATTACATTAAAGTAAAATAGGATTGCTTTGCATTTCAATTGGTGTTATTCGATTTTGTGTGATTAAATGTCCCTATTACCATTGTTGGTTAATTCTAGGTAATTTGAACCTCTTGTACATTTAAGGTCTGAAGCATTTTATAAAAGAAAAATGAAATTTTAAAAATTAAACAGTAGTCAAACAAAAGAATTAATCAAGTGATAAATATTTGTCTTCATTATTAATAAAAGACATTGAAATCCAAACATCAGTGAGGTAACATTACTCACCTATAAAATAAGCAGATTTAGAAGATAATAACCAACACCACTAAGGGTGCAGAGAACTGTTTCCTGTATTGGTTCCATATTCAGGTCCTCATTATCTCCTACCTGGACAATCTCAAAAACTCCCTTCTAACTAGTCAGCCTGATCCCAGTCTAATAGTTAAATCTAGTCTTCACACTGCAGCCTGAAAAGTCTATCTAAAATATAATTCGAACCATAATACTGCTTGTGTTTCTCAGCCTCTTAGTTTCCAAGGAAGAATAGTCCGTTAATGATGTATCTGTAAAGAAATAGCTAAATGTATGGTTACAGTTCGATTCTGCCACGGTTAGTACTAAATCCAAGAGTTGTTCCTCTGACAGCCACAGGAAGCCAAATTGAATTACAGTGTTGTTTAGGAAGCATGGGATTAGAATAGGGACATCAATTATATTGGTTAAAGGAATCAGGTTAAAGAAACTTGGAGCTGTCACCTCCTCAGCCATTTTCATCAGTCTGAACATTCTCTGCCTGGACAGTGCTTGGATGGACGTTAGCAACTTTGTATCTGGGGGTTTCATATTCTCTACCCCAAACAGAATTTACCTTTTTGTTTATGTAAGGGAGACAAAACTTTTCCTCTGTCCTCTTAGGGCCTCTGACTGAACCTGAGAATTAAATTGATATAGACAGATTAACAGGAGAAAAGCATACAAATGTTATTTCCACATGTACATGGATGTCTTCACAGGAAAATGAAGACCCAAAAAGTGGTTAGACCTGTGTGCTTGTATACTAGATTGAACAAACTGTAGTAATTATGGAAAAGTACCTAAAATACATGGGGAGACTAAAGGAACATAAGGGTTATTTTAACAAGGTTTGTTTGTGCAGTTTCTTCACAACCTTGACTCCCTGTCCCTGGTGATAAGAATGTTCTCTTCCTCCAGGTGCAGGAGGACTCTTTTGCAAGGGAGTTTTCTCTCCTGTGTTCAGGAAGAAAAGGGGAGGTCAGCGTGCCTCTCTTGCATTTGTTGTTTTTCTAGTGTCTGTAGCTCAAAACAGTTAATATGCCAAATTAGTATTTTGGGGGTGGTGTGTTTTGAACCCCTACATTTACATCATTTTTCTAAATGAGATATACCACTACTTAGGGTTTTACTTATTTAACTTTAATCACATTCCAGACTTGCCTCTCAAGATTGCACCTAGGTTGTTTTGATTAGAGTTTGAGGCATTCCCAAAATCTTTAATCCTGTAGTTCTACACAGTCTCCAAGTTTACTCCTACAAAGTCACTAATTTAAGCAAATATTTGAGACCTACTCTATGCAAAGCACTATTTGATGTTCTGGGGATAACCTATGACCTAGACAGACCTATTCCTATTTTTTGTAAAAGCCATAAGAGTAGCTTTCCCAGACAGCAATCTTATTTTTCTTATTATTATGTTCTTGGGTAGCCTTTCACTGTTGATACTATTTCCAAAATTAAATCATTGGGAAGTTTGTTAAAAACTTTAAGCCATCATTTTGTATCATAAGTAACCACCTTCCAGTTGTCTCTCACATGTTGGCTTTTCTTAAGATGTAGCACTGAGGATGATCCTGTTTTCCATTCTCCTTAAATTTAGCAGTAGATAATTTTAGATAACATGTAGAATAACAGGCCTTGCATTTAATTAACGTTAAAGGGTTTGAATTAGGGGTGTAGAGTTGAATGAAATTTAATGAAAATTATCATTAAATTGTTGGATACATTCAGATACTTCTCTCATTCTTCATTCACCTGACAGTGTTGAACTTTTATTTGAACTCTATGTTTCGAGCAGCAGTGGTTGAGAAATCCGTGTACCCTTTCATGTTCTGGGAAATGGCTAACTACAAAGCACAACTCTGGCCTCACATGTTCCGAGATGTCTCTGTCATTCCGCATAACCCCACATGGCAGATGACACCCTTGTTTATCTGCCCCTATAAAACCCCAGGCCTCTCCCTTTTCTTTGAGACATTCCTCATTAAATAGTCTCTTTACTGCAGTCAGACAAATAAAATAATTTCCTTAATTGTCTAGCGCATTTTGTCTTTCACACACCAAATCATAATGCTCAATGCTGCCTTAACACCAAGTTGGTTGGGTTTTTATGAGAATTAAATGAGTTAATATTTGTATAGCACTTTGAATGGTATCAGACATCTAGTATGCGTTCAACAGTATATTGTCTGTAATACCTATATTATCTACAGTAATAACCATTATTATTTCATTGTTGTTAACTCCTAATCAACATTAGAGAAAAAATATTATTCAAATTGTTAAAGAAAATATTATCCATGACCCTTGTTGAAGGTGGTAAGTAAGGCAGATGTTATTCAAGGGGGACCATCGCAATGGATGTAGGGACAAACTGCAGTGAGATCTTGCAGTGGGAGAGAGAGATTGGACTCAACTCCCAATACAGCAGAGGCAAGTGGGAGGTTTTAGCCATGGAGCAGAGCTGGGAGTGGGGGGTGGTCATTACTAAGAGGAAATATCAGGGGTAAGGGGGGAGTCTGGTGAAACTGACCTAACAGGATTCTTGCTGAAGGCAGGCCAGGGTGATCAGACACCACCTGGGGGATGGTGGCAGATAAGGAAGCAAATTACATATTGAGGGTTAAAGTGGCTTATCAGGAATCTTGATAAAATTGGAAAATGCTGAAAGGGACACCTAGTCAGGCCTAGCTGAAAAAGAGTTCTACGGAAACTGAGTAGGGTTCGGTCAAGGAGAGAATCTTTGTCATCAGGCAAGGAAGTTTGGAAAAATACACTCATCTATATATTTTATTTTCAGTGCTGCAATCTGACCTAAGTTGGCCAGAAGAGGAGGAGCAGGAAAAGGTCAAAGGGGAGGTGTGGGAATGGCAAGGTTGAGAGAAGGAGAAATATATGGTCCATTCCTCAGAATTGATATTCTCCTAGATTCCCAATGCTACTTCTAGACAATAGAGTGAGCACCTTCCCTTCCAGTCTCATCATGTGAAATGTAAATCCTCAGTCAAACTCCCCTTCCCCTGTTCACAGCATCACAGTTCTCCTCTAGCAGAGACCTCTTCCTTCTCCTTGGATACCTTCAGGCTACAACAGTACCTTCTTCCAGTATCCTCCATACCCTAAGGTAATGTAACAGCTCCACTTCCCTTAGTCTTTTCTTTCCTCCCTTGATTCTGTAGACCTCCATCTCTATTCCATCCGCCAGGCAGAGCCTTTACTTTGATCTCATCACAATGAGCAACCCTCTGATTCTTTTTTTTTTTTTCGGTACGCGGGCCTCTCACTGTTGTGGCCTCTCTCGTTGCGGAGCACTGGCTCCGGACGCGCAGGGTCAGTGACCATGGCTCACGGGCCTAGCTGCTCCGCGGCATGTGGGATCTTCCCGGACCGGGGCACGAACCCGTGTCCCCTGCCTCGGCAGGCGGACTCTCAACCACTGTGCCACCAGGGAAACCCAACCCTCTGATTCTTTAAATCGGAAATCCCTTCTTTTCAACAGAATTTCTTTTTTACATGCCACATTTTCCCTTTTACCTTACAGAGGCTAACTTGCTTTTTACCTTCATTATGAATTTCAGTTAGCTAAGTCATTCACTTTTTCTCAGGTTAAAAGTTACTTTCTTACCTCCCAAGATTCTCTTCAGAATCTAGTGCATCGAAGATGTGTTCAGCTTCAGAGAAAAGAAACCCTGCCTAAAAGTGGCTTAAATCAGAATTCTCTGAGAGCTGCAAATGGTTAAAAGTAAGCTGAGATAGTGATCATTTAGTCTTTAGAGTGGGCATTTAAGGTATGAGAGATTGTCTACAGTCCTAAGCAGCTTTGTCTAGCTACCTACATGTGGAACATGAATATTATCATTTCCCTGTGTGCTAAGATATGGAAAAGGATGCGAAGCACTAGCTTGAAGGAATAGAAGTTTACTCTCTCACCGACACAAGTCCTGGGATAGGGAGTTCCAGGCTAATGTTATGGCTCAGCAATGCCATGCGACACCCAGACTCTTTCTACCTTTTTAGTCTATCATCCTTATCATGCTCTCATTTGTCCTCTTACTTGTTGCCTCATGGTACCAAATGGCATCAGTGCCTCCAGTCCTCCAAAACCAAAAACCAAGCAAAAAGAAGAGAGGGAAAATAGTGGTGCTAAATCACATCTGCTTATACCTCATAGGCCAGAACCACGTCACATAGCACTTCAGTTTCAAGAAAGGCTATGAAATTGGGTTTTTAGGTTACAGCTGCTGTCATAGAGTCAGACAAGAAAAAGTCAGGGAAGTGGGTGGCATGCGTATTATGTAAACCAATCTATCATATCTGAAACACCAGGATTCCAAGATGGTAATATTTAATACAAGCATTTCTAGCAGAAGTTCAATACCCTAGACTTTCCTAACCTGCAGTGGACCTATGTCATCTCACCAAATCCTGAATCTTCCTCAGTGTCTGCTTCTAGTCTCTTACTAAACAGCAGGATGGAGATGGAGGAAAATGAGGCCAATCCAGTTATTAGTTCTCATTCTCCAGTTGAAATCCCATCCTTGTTGCAGCTCAGCTTTTCTAACATAGTCCTACTTGTGGTAATTATGGGTCTTTCTTTAAAATACCCATCCCTTTTCTTCATAGGGACAAAAATAATACCCAAACTGTCTTGTGTCCTATCTCATGTCACATAGAAGGTCAAAATCCCCTTTATGTTGTTAATATGAATAACAAAAGCAGAAAGGGGAGTGGGACCAGGTCAGGAACCCAGTCAAGCAGCAAAAGCATCAAGACTGAAGAGAGAGCTATTGTGAATACTTAGGATGAAAGAGACTGATCAGGATTGCAGCTGTTATCACATTGGCAACAGTGTCTTCCGAAGAGGCAGGGCAAGAAATTAGGAGGGCTTGCACTACACCCAGATAGAGCTATGAGGACTGCATTGTATTCTAACCTGCTTCTTTTTATTTTTTTCACCTCTCGGCGTGTGGGAACTGGCGTGTGGGGTTTTAGTTTCCTGACCGGGGATTGAACCCGTGCCCCCTGAAATAGAAGCTCAGAGTCTTAAACACTGGACTGCCAGGGAAGTCCATAACCTGGTCTCTTTCGGAGGCTTCTAGTCCTGCCCCAAAGAATGTGCCACAGGTGTCCTTAAGTCACAGTGCTCTGAACCCATCACATGACAGATTACTCCAACTAATTACCTCCACAGTAGTTTCTCCTAAGTTTCTTTTTCTTTCCTTGGCATTTCACTTTGTTTTAGTCCTACATTTCTAACTACTCACAGAACAACCCCACTCAGATGCTTATGATCTGCACTGGAATTTTAGAGTGACATCTGGAACAAAATGGAAAAGTCACCTGCCCTACCATCCAAAGGATTAAGTTCCTATTTGTAGGGCATAAGCTGCAAAAAGCTTCTTGCACAGACTACTAGGAGGAAGAAAGTTGCAGGGTACCTTGAGCTAGAACTAGGACTGAATCTTGACACCTTGGTTCAGAAGAGTAAGGGAGCTGAAAAAAATTTCCATTTCAAAGCTGCCAATAGTTTTTTTTGTTTGTTTGTTTCACAAAAACATGGAACCACATTTGGGACAAGCAGCCCCTTTGTTCTGATTAAATCTCTTGAATTTTTTGTTATGTAAATATACAGCAAAGACTACAATTTTTAAAAGAAGGGTTTGTTTAATTATATAAAAGATTGTTCACTGGGTAGACAAGAGTTGAATTTCAACAGATTTGGTTCCCTTGAGCGAATGTCTCCCTTGAGATTGACTCCTTTATATGTGAAAAAAGTTGCTTCTCTTGGGACATGTGAGTTGAGGACATTGCTGGTAGAAGATAAGGACCTGGAGGTCGGAGGTTGAAGGAACTGTTTATATAAGACATATTCTAAGCCGTGGGCATGAACAGTGCTGCTTTCAGCTCCAGATGGTGAAGTGTGATACAGAGCTGAGGACACAGCCTCCTCTGCCCAGAAATTTTCCTTGACTAACAAACACCCTGAGGAATGTCAGCTTTCAGAGCCTCAGACCTGGAAACACCACTCAATGTCTCCTAGTCTCTCTCTGTCTGCCTCTCTCGCATATCTCACTATATCTGTAACTCTCCTGTCTCTCTGTGGTTTCATTATCTCCACAGGATGAGCAATAAGACCGCTGGCGTCTATTTTCACAGACTTCTAACTCTAGTATTCAAAAATAAGGCCTTCCTTGCTATCTCCATCTAGAACAATCCTGGTGAAATACTGTGGCTTGGATCAGATGACTTACCTCACCAGAGGAAGAAGTATTCTGACTGACCTGGTCTGAGCCACATGGCCAGGAAAATGAGCTTTGCCACTAGAAGGTATGATTGGAGTTGGCCTGTAATCTGACTAGTGTACTTGGCAGCTAAAAACAATAGGTAGCACTTGCATTATGTGGAAAGATAAGATTTGTTTCCCAACTTTGAGCATCTATCCATTGCTTCAGAGCCCCATCTGTGCTGCCTTATAATCTCAGGCAAGCCCTTAAGGAAAGAGAGAACAGACATGTTGTTCAGATGCTTTAAGAAGGGCATCCAGATATTTGTGAAAGAAGGAATGAATGAAAAACCTGAATCCATTACTTCCTGGGCCTTGCCCATCATTCACTTTATTCAACCTGCTCCTTTTCATCATGTAATGAGGTTGTCTATGGCAGGGAGTACAGGTAAGAGGAATGGTCTTGTCTGCCCTGAGTCTTGACTGGATAATAGGGGAAGAGGTTTGAGGAATACAATTCATCTTCAACAACATAAACTTGAACAACATTTAATCCCCATAAGTCTGTGAAGTAGGAATTCAAGATCGAGGATTTTTCAATGTGTAAATCAATCAGCATGAGTGTGATCAAGTTAAACTGCCTATAGAGTCAGAATAGACTTAATATTTACCATTTTTATTGAAAAAAATCAAGAAAATTTCTTAAAAGAGGGTAAAAGAGTTTGACTCTACTGTAACAGTAATATAATTGCAACCATTAAAAGAATTGTTCACCACAGATTCCCAGTTATCATTCAGGACAATAACAAGTATGCATTATTGTTAAGTAAGTGTCAAATTTACTTTGCAAATTCTTCTTTTTTCCATTTTTAGTGAGGTCTAACTGCCGTATAACATTGTATTAATTTAAGGTGTACAACATAATGATGTGATATATGTATATATAGTGAAATGATTACCACAATAGTTTGCTCAACATCCATCACCTCACATAGTTACAATTTTTTTTCTTGTGATAAGAACTTTTAAGATCCACTCTCTTAGCAACTTTCAAATAAACAACACAGTAGTGTTAACTGTAGTCACCATGCTGTACATTACTTCCCCGGAGTTGATTTATCTTAAAACTGGAAGTCTGTATGTTTTGGCTACCTTCACCCACTTCCCCCAACCATCATGGGTGTCCTCATCTGGTTTTGGTATCAGGGTAATGTTAGCCTTGGAAAATAAGTTTGGAATTGTTCTCTCCTCTTTTATTTGTTGAAGGAGTTTGACAGGATTGATACTAATTCTTTAAATGTTTGGTAGAATTCACCAGTGCAGCCATCTGGTCCTGGACTCTTCTTTGCTTGGAAATTTTTGATTACTGAGTCAATCTCCTCACCAGTAATTGGTCCATTCTGATTTTCTGTTTCTTCATTATTCAGTCATTTTTTCTTTCTTTTTTTAACATCTTTATTGGAGTATAATTGCTTTACAATGGTGTGTTAGTTTCTGCTCTCTAACAAAGTGAATCAGCTATACGTGTACATGTATCCCTATATCCCCTCCCTCTTGTGTCACCCTCCCACCTTACCTATCGCACCCCTCTAGGTGGTCACAAAGCACCAAGCTGATCTCCTTGTGCTATGTGGCTGGTTCCCACTATCTGGTTTACGTTTTTTTTTTCTGTTTTACATTTTGTAGCATATATAAGTCCATGCCACCCTCTCACTTCATCCCAGCTTACCCTTCCCCCTCCCCATGTCCTCAATTCCCTTCTCTACATATGCGTCTTTATTCCTGTCCTGCCCCTAGGTTCTTCAAAACCTTTTCTTCTTTTTTTTAGATTCCATATATATGTGTTCCATATATGTTCCATATATACAGTATTTGTTTTTCTCTCTCTGACTTACTTCACTCTGTATGACAGACTCTAGGTCCATCCACCTCACTACAAATAACTCAATTTTGTTTCTTTTTATGGCTGAGTAATATTCCATTGTGTATATGTGCCACATCTTCTTTATGCATTCATCTGTCATTGGACACTTAGGTTGCTTCCATGTCCTGGCTATTGTAAATAGAGCTGCATTGAACATTGTGGTGCCTGACTCTTTTTCTATTATGGTTTTCTCAGGGTATATGCTCAGTAGTGGGATTGCTGTGTCATATGGTAATTCTATTTTTAGTTTTTTAAGGAACCTCCATACTGTTCTCCATAGTGGATGTATCAGTTTACATTCCCACCAACAGTGTATGAGGGTTCCCTTTTCTCCACACCCTCTCCAGCATTTATTGTTTGTAGATTTTTTGATGATGGCCATTCTGACTGGTGTGAGATGATACCTCATTGTCGTTTTGATTTGCATTTCTCTAATGATTAGTGATATTGAGCTTTCTTTCATGTGTTTGTTGGCAATCTGTATATCTTCTTTGGAGAAATGTCTGTTTAGGTCTTCTGCGCATTTTTGGATTGGGTTGTTTGTTTTTTTGATATTGAGCTGCATGAGCTGCTTGTAAATTTTGCTGGTTAATCCTTTGTGAGTTGCTTCATTTGCAAATATTTTCTCCCATTCTGAGGGTTGTCTTCTAATCTTGCTTATGGTTTCTTTTGCTGTGCAAAACATTTTAAGTTTTGTTAGGTCCCATTTATTTATTTTTGTTTTTCTTTCCATTTCTCTAGGAGGTGGGTCAAAAAGGATCTTACTGTGATTTATGTCATAGAGTGTTCTGCCTATGTTTTTTCCTCTAAGAGCTTTATAGTGTCTGGCCTTACATTTAGGTCTTTAATCCATTTTGAGTTTATTTTTGTGTATGATGTTAGGGAGTGTTCCAATTTCATTCTTTTACATGTCACTATCCAGTTATCCCAATACCACTCATTGAAGAAAATGTCTTTTCTCCATTGTATATTCTTGCCTCCTTTATCAACAATAAGTTGACCATATATGCGTGGGTTTATCTCTGGGCTTTCTATCCTGTTCCATTGATCTATATTTCTGTTTTCGTGCCAGTACCATACTGTCTTGATTACTGTAGCTTTGTAGTATAGTCTGAAGTCGGGGAGCCTGATTCCTCCAGCTTCGTTTTTCTTTCTCAAGATTGCTTAGGCTATTCAGGGTCTTTTGTGTTTCCATACAAATTGTGAACTTTTTTGTTCTAGTTCTGTGAAAAATGCCATTGGTAGTTTGATAGGGATTGCATTGAATCTGTAGATTGCTTTGAGTAGTATAGTCATTTTCACAATGTTGATTCTTCCAATCCAAGAACATGGTATATCTCTCCATCTGTTTGTATCATCTTTAATTTCTTTCATCAGTGTCTTATAAGTTTCTGCATACAGGTCTTTTGTCTCCTTAGGTCTCCTTAGGTTTATTCCTAGGTATTTTATTCTTTTCATTGCAGTCGTAAATGGGAGTGTTTACTTGATTTCTCTTTCAGATTTTTCATCATTAGTGTATAGGAATGCAAGAGATTTCTGTGTATTAATTTTGTATCCTGCTGCTTTACCAATTTCACTGATTAGCTCTAGTAGTTTTCTGGTAGCGTCTTTAGGATTCTCTATGCATAATATCATGTTATCTGCAAACAGTGACAGCTTTACTTCTTTTTTGATTTGGATTCCTTTTATTTCTTTTTCTTCTCTCATTACTGTTGCTAAAACTTCCAAAACTATGTTTAAAATAGTGGTGAGAGTTGGCAACCTTGTCTTGTTCCTGCTCTTAGTGGAAATGGTTTCAGGTTTTCACCACTGAGAATGATATTGGCTGTGGGTTTGTCATATATGGCCTTTATTATGTTGAGGTAAGTTCCCTCTATGCCCACTTTCTGGAGGCTTTTTATCATAAATGGGTGTCGGATTTTGTTGAAAGCTTTTTCTGCATCTATTGAGATAATCATATGGTTTTTCTCCTTCAATTTGTTAATATGGTATATCACACCAATTGATATGCATATATTGAAGAATCCTTGCATTCCTGGGATGTTTATCCCCACTTGATCATGGTGTATGATCCTTTTAATATGCTGTTGGATTCTGTTTGCTAGTATTTTGTTGAGGATTTTTACATCTATGTTCCTCAGTGATATCGGCCTGTAGTTTTCTTTCATTGCATCATCTTTGTCTGGTTTTGGTATCAGGGTGATGCTGGCCTCGTAGAATGAGTTTGGGACTGTTCCTCCCTCTGCTATATTTTGGAAGAGTTTGAGAAGGATAGGTGTTACCTCTTCTCTAAATGTTTTATAGAATTCGTCTGTGAAGCCATCTGGTCCTGGACTTTTGTTTTCTTGGAAGATTTTTAATCACAGTCTCAATTTCAGTGCTTGTCTTTGGTCTGTTTATATTTTCTATTTCTTCCTGGTTCAGTCTTGGAATGTTGTGCTTTTCTAAGAGTTTGTCCATTTCTTCTAGGTTATCCATTTTATTGGCATAGAGATGCTTGTAGTACTCTCTCATGATCCTTTGTATTTCTGCAGTGTCAGTTGTTACTTCTCCTTATTCATTTCTAATTCTACTAATCTGAGTCTTCTCCCTTTTTTTCTGGATGAGTCTGGCTAATGGTTTATCAATTTTGTTTATCTTCTCAAAGAACTGGCTTTTAATTTTATTGATCTTTGCTATCGTTTCCTTCATTTCATTTTCATTTATTTCTGATCTCATCTTTATGATTTCTTTCCTTCTGCTAATTTTGGGATTTTTTTGTTCTTCTTTCTCTAATTGCTTTAGGTGTAAGGTTAGGTTGTTTATTTGATATGTTTCTTGTTTCTTGAGGGAGGATTGTACTTATGAACTTCCCCCTTAGAACTGCTTTTGCTGCATCCCATAGGTTTCGGGTCATCGTGTTTTCATTGGCATTTGTTTCTAGGTATTTTTTGATTTCCTCTTTGATTTCTTCAGTGATCTCTTCGTTATTAAGTAGTGTATTGTTTAACCTTCATGTGTTTGTATTTCATGCAGATTTTTTTCTTGTAATTGATAATCTAGTCTCATAGCATTGTGGTCAGAAAAGATACATGATACAATTTCAATTTTCTTAAATTTACCAAGGCTTAATTTGTGACCCAAGATATGATCTATGCTGGAGAATGTTCCATGAGCACTTGAGAAGTAAGTGTATTCTGTTGTTTTTGGATGTAATGTCCAATAAGTATCAATTAAGTCCATCTTGTTTAATAAATCATTTAAAACTGTGTTTCCTTATTTATTTTCATTTAGGATGATCTGTCCATTGGTGAAAGTGGGGTGTTAAAGTCCCCTACTATGATTGTGTTACTGTCGATTTCCCCTTTTATGGCTGTTAGCATTTGCCTTATGTATTGAGGTGCTCCTATGTTGGGTGCATAAAT
Source organism: Phocoena sinus (assembly GCF_008692025.1). NCBI lineage: Eukaryota > Metazoa > Chordata > Mammalia > Artiodactyla > Phocoenidae > Phocoena > Phocoena sinus. Next base: position 123,237,724 of record NC_045767.1, on the reverse strand, counting down.
ATTTACAGTTGTTATAACTTCTTCTTGGATTGATCCCTTGATAATTATGTAGTGTCCTTCTTTGTCTCTTGTAATAGTCTTTATTTTAAAGTCTATTTTGTCTGATATGAGAATTGCTACTCCAGCTTTCTTTTGATTTCCATTTGCATGGAATATCTTTTTCCATCCCCTCACTTTCAGTCTGTATGTGTCCCTAGGTCTGAAGTGGTCTCTTCTAGACAGCATATATACTGGTCTTATTTTCGTAGCCATTCAACCAGTCCATGTCTTTTGGTGTGAGCATTTAATCCATTTACATTTAAGGTGATTTTCGATATGTATGTTCCTATCATCATTTTTTTAATTGTTTTGGGTTTGTTTTTGTAGATCTTTCCTTCTGTTGTGTTTCCTGCCTAGAGAACTTCCTTTAGCGCTTGCTGTAAAGCTGGTTTGGTGGTGCTGAATTCTCTTAGCTTTTGCTTTTCTGTAAACATTTTAATTTCTCCATCAAATCTGAATGAGGTCCTTGCTGGGTAGAGTAATCTTGATTGTACGTTTTTCCCTTTCATCACTTTAAATATGTCCTGCCACTCCCTTCTGGCTTGAAGAGTTTCTGCTGAAAGATCAGCTGTTAACCTTATGGGGGTTCCCTTGTATGTTATTTTTCCCTTGCTGCTTTTAATATTTTTTATTTAATTTTTGATAGTTTGATTAATATGTGTCTTGGCGTATTTCCCCTTGGATTCATCCTGTAACGGACTCTCTGTGCTTCCTGGACTTGATTAACTATTTCCTTTCCATATTAGGGAAGTTTTCAACTATAATCTCTTCAAATATTTTCTCAGTCCCTTTCTTTTTCTCTTCTTCTTCTGGGACCCCTATAATTCAAATGTTGTTGCATTTAATGTTGTCAGAGGTCTGTAGCTAAATTTTTGCTTTAGTAAATAAACTTCTGTAACTTCTAAAAAATATATATTACTGAGTGCCTAATATCTTCCTGCTGGCTACCAGAAACAGCAGAATTGTACAAGAAATTATTTTTTAAGTATCCATGAGGTACAGTGGTACACAGAAGAGGGAAGAATTATATATGGTGGTCAGTCAGAAAAGATTTAGCTAGGATATAACAGAATACAGCTTTGAAAGATAAATAGAACTTTTTCAGATGATTTCCATGAAGAAAAGCATTACAGGGAGTGGGACTAATAACAAGCAAAATGAGAGCATAAAATGATAGGATAATTTTGAGTAACTGCATGCTCTTCAACACTGCTGAGCATGAATTTTGTGGGAAGAAATGCCATGAGATGTTAGTGGTAAAGCAGGTGATTATTGGAGGATCTTATCTACTATAATTGTAGTTTGAGCTTTATTCAAGGTCAATGGGGAGACATTGAAACATTTATATCAGTGAAGTCATGTGGTCATCTGGAATTTTAAATCAGTCACTTCCATCACTTTAATGGAAGACCTTTGTATCATTATGAAATATCTTTCTTTGCTTCTAATAATACATCTTACATTAAAGCCTATTTTGATCTTAGCATTGCTATACCAGTTTTGTTTTGGTTGGAGTTTACAAGGTATAGCCCTTGTAACCATTTTACCTTCAACTTTTATGCACCCTAATATGTAAAAAAAATTTTGCAACATATAGGTAGGGACTTTTCGCCCCATCCGACAATCTTAATCTTTAATTAGAATATTAATCCATGTATTTATTTAGCATAAATTAACTAATATAACTACTTGTTTTCTATTTGTCCCATCTGTTCTGTATTCCTTTTTTCTCTCTATTCTTTTACTCTTTTGAATTAGTCAAGTAATTTTTACTGTTCATTCTCCTCCTTCCCACAATTAGCTTATTAGTTATATAATTTTTAACTTTTATTTTACAGGTTACTCTAGGGCAGGGTTTCTCAACCATGTTATGATTGATATCTTGGACTGAAGAATTCTTTATGGGCTGGGAAGAGGCTGTTCTGTGTATATTATAGGATGTTTAGCAGCATCCATGGTTTCCACCCACTAGATACCAATAGTACCACCCATGCTGCTACAGTCATGACAGTCAAAAATGTCTTCAGACATTGTCACATATCCCCTATGGGTCACAATCCCTCTTCTTGAGAATCACTGCTCTAGAGCTGGGCTGTCCAGTATGTTAGCTAGTAGCCACATGTGAGGACTTGAAGTGTGGGTAGTCCACTTTGAGATATGCTATAAAAGTAAGACAACAGATTTTGAAGACTTATTATTTTAAAGACCCTCATTAATAATTTTATATTGATTTATATCTTAGATATATTAGGTTAGAAAAATATTATTAAAATTAATTTCACCTGTTTTCTTTCTACTAGTTTTAAATATAACTGCTAGAAATTGAAGATCTACTTATGTGATTCTCATTTGTGGCTTGCATTACTTCTCTAGAGATTATGACATACATCCTTCACTTACTCAAGTCTATTATAAACTAGTACTTTTACAAGTACCAGACAATGCAAGGATTTTGGAACACTTCCACTCTGTTAACTGCTCCTTGCCTCCTTTTGTGCTATTGCTGTCAGATATTTTAGTTCTAGATATTACAAATGTCATTTGGCATTACTATTATTGTTTTATACAGTTAATGTTAACCCACATTTGACCCTTTCTGTTGCTATTTACTGCTGCCTGCATTTCCGTGCTTTCATCAAGGATCATTTCTTTCTAATTGAAGCACTGCCTTTTTTATTTCTTTTAATGCACACCTACTATTGATTAAGTTCTCATTTTTTTTCTTTTTCTGAAAATGTCTTTCATTACAGGTAAATGAATTGTTACATATGTAAACACTTATGTTACCATGACCTAGCTCAAGCACTCTAGAAGAATTTCCAGCAGGCTAGAAGGCTCTGTTGTATCCTCCTAATCAAGATTTTCCCAGAGCTAACACTATCCCGACCTTTATAACCACAAATTAGTTTTGCCTGCTTTTAACCTTCATATAAATGGACTTATACAGTATATACTCTTTTGTGCCTGCTTTCTTTTGCACAACATTGTATTTATGAGATCCATTCATTCTGTGGCATGTAGCAGTTTTCTGAATAATATTCCATTGTATGAATTACCACAGTTGGTTTATCCCATATCATATTGATACATATTCAGGTTGTTTTCAGATGACTGAGATTATGAATAAAGCTCTGTGATCATTCTTGTACATTTACATGGTGAACATAAGCACTTATTATACTAGGAATGAAATTGCTGATCATTTAAGAGTAGACCATTTAATAGATACCACCAAACAGATTTCCAAAGTGGCTGTACCAATTAACACTCCCATTAGCAAACTATGAGAGTTCCTTTCTCCACATCCTCACTAACCCTGTGGTATATATAGTCAGCCTTCCTGTTGGATAACAGTCTTTGGGTGGATATGCCTTATGATTGTAGTCTTCTGATCTTTGGCTTCCCTTTTCACTTGTTAACATTGTCTTTTCATGTACGTAAGTTCTTAATTTCAGTGAAGTCCAATTTTCCAGTGTTCTTTATTGTGGTTAGTATGTTTTGTTTAGGAAATAATTGCTTACCCCAAGGCCAGGAAGATAGTTTCTTATTATTTAGTCCAGAAGTTTTATCATTTACCTTTTACACTTAGTTCTATGATCCATCTTAAATTATTTTAATTTTTGAAGGATAGTTTTGCCTGTTTGGAATTCTAAGGTATTTGTTTTCACTTGATTACAGAAACTTCTAGTTTTTTTTTTTGTTATTGTTATTTTCATCATTTCTGTTGAGGCGTCTTACTGTTTTTCTTCTGGCTACTTCCAAGATTTTCTCTTTATATTTCACTTTCAGCAGTTTGACTAATAACGTGTTTATTATTAGTCTAGATGGTGTTTTAATTATCCTGCTTGAAGTTCATAACCCTTCTAGATTCTATTATTTTGTCTTTCATAAGTTTTTAAAAATTTATGTCATCATGTTTTCAAATATTGCTTCTGCTCATTCTGTCCTCTCCTTTCTAGGATTCAGATTACGTGTACGTCAGAAAATGTCATCATGCCCCAGAATTCTTAAGCTCTTTTCTGCATTTCCTATCTCTTTTTCTCACCATAACTCAATCTGGATAATGTTTTCTGATCTTTCTTATATTTCATCAACCCTCTCTTCAGCCATGTCTAATATCTATTGTGCTCATTAGCTAAGTTCTTGAGTTACTATAATTTTTAATTCTAGAATTTTCAAAGATAATTTGATAAATCCAGTTTTCTGTTGAAATCCCTTATCTTTTCATCTTTTACTTAAATGTATTAATTAATGGTTATTTTAAAGTTCATACGTAATAAATACAATATATGGATCTCTTTGTGTTTGTTTCTTTTATCTGTTTTTTTTTTTTTCTCTCTCTCTCTTGGGTTGTGGTCATGTCCTGGCATACCTATTATTTTCCACAAAATACTGGGTGTTGTGTGTGAAAATTTGTAGTGATAACTTGAAGCTCTGGATCATGCTTTCTTTCTCCAAAAAAGGATTTAGGTTTTGGGGTTTTTTTTTCCCCTGTAGGTAGTTAGAATAGAGATATATCACCTTGAATGTACTCTTGGGTTGTACCAATTCACAGTTGAATTTCAGTTTTTTGGGTTTGTTTGTTTTTTTTTTTGCGGTACGCGGGTGGCCACTGTGGTGGCCTCTCCCGTTGCAGAGTACAGGCTCCAGACGCGCAGGCTCAGCAGCCATGGCTTACGGGCCCAGCCGCTCTGCGGCGTGTGGGATCTTCCCGGACCGGGGCACGAACCCGTGTCCCCTGCATCAGCAGGCGGACTCTCAACCACTGCGCCACCAGGGAGGCCCTGAATTTCAGTTTTGTGATAGCTCCATATTTTCACTTTGTACTCTTTCTAGGATGTTTCCCTTCATGGGTCTCAACTGAAAGTCTGGAGGGTTTACCATAGCCTCTTTTCTTTAGGTCCTTAAACTCCAAATTTTGTCTCCCCACCATTGTAAGACTGATGAAATTCCTGCTCAACCTCTTGGCCAATGATTTCTGTTTGATTTCTAATCCCCTCGTTCTACACCATGCACAGTAAGCACATGCCTGGAGAGGATAAGCAGCACAGCGTGTTGGGATCATCAGGTACCAAGTTATGTACCTTCTCTCCAAGATCTTGGTTCATGGGTTACTAGTTCCTAGATACCTAGCTCTTTGATGCTTCAAGACCAAGAAAGAAATCAGTGATGCTCAGATGATGGATAGTGGTGCCACTAACTGAACAGGGCATACAAGATAAAAAATGATTGAGGGGGTCATAATGGAAAGGGATGTGGTCAAGAGGAAGAGACAATAAATTCTGCTTTTATAATGTTTAAGGTGTTTGTGGCTCTTCTAAACAAAGATAACCACTAAGCAACTGGATTTAGGGAAAGAGGTTTGGGCTATTGATACAAATGTGTAAGTTATCTGAATATAAGTGATGCTTAAAATTATGAGATCAGATGCAATCATGAAGGTAGAGTTCTATATGTAGAGTAAGTGAACCAGGCTTAAGATATAACTCTGGAAAACTCAAATATTTAAGATGAGATAATAAATATCTGTTTAGAATCAGTCTCAATTAATTAACTACAAAAATAGTTCAGTAGTCCAAGAAAAGAACTGTCAATCCTGTCTTTTTAATTATTCCATGAAAAATTATTTCTTCCAAATGTTAGTTTATAATCTTTCCTCGTATAGTTCTAAATTAACAAAACTATCATGTTAGTAGATCCATAGGGAAGCTGTTAGTCATGTATTTCCATAAAGATTTATGTTTCTAGAACATAGGATAAACACCAGAAGAATATAATGAAACAAAGGTAGCATATGTAAGTTCAAGCTGGAATTGATCTGTTGTTATTGGTTTAGAAAGTAGGCTCTGGGCTTCCCTGGTGGCGCAGTGGTTGAGAGTCTGCCTGCCGATGCAGGGGAGGTGGGTTCGTGTCCCAGTCCGGGAAGATCCCACATGCTGTGGAGCAGCTGGGCCCGTTAGCCATGGCCGCTGAGCCTGCGCGTCCGGAGCCTGTGCTCTGCAACGTGAGAGGCCACAATAGTGAGAGGCCTGCGTACCGCAAAAAAAAAAAAAAAAAGAAAAAAGAAAGTAGGCTCTGAAGTATCTGAATCTAACTGTCAAATGTGTATCCTGTCTTTTCCACTTATTAGTTTTATAATATCGGGAAAGATGCTTAATCTCTCCAACCCTCAGTTTTCTTATTGGTAAAATAAAAATAAAAGCAGTACCTATTCCATTGGCTTGCTATGACAATGAAATGAAGTGATGTGGGTAAAGTGTTTAGCACAGTGTCAGGCATATAATAAACTATACATAAATGTGAAAAGGTATATAACTTCAGACCAATTACATGAAGGTAAAATTGGTAGGTCATTCAAACCACTGTTGGATTCAAGCTTAGAACACCTTTTACCTATGTCTAAATGCCAGCAGAAATCCAGTTGTAATATTTTTCGCCCCTTTAATTACCAAAATTGATTCAACTTTGAATGTTTCCTTTTTCTATATGTCTCTCCCAAAATAAAAATAAAGATGCATTTCCCACATAGATTGACCATCTTTTTGTCAAAGTATATGAGTGACTATGATCCTTGTTTGAACTGCCTTTGCATATGTAACCGATGTGTGCCTTCCAAACTAGAGGAAAGTTATATTATCTAAAATGACTAATGTAAAAGTGTGCACTAGATTTATCAGGTGTTGAGCTACAGTTAATCATACTCCCAAAAGATCTAGGTACTGCTTCTTTTTAAATTCTGCATGACCAGACTATTTCAGGGGAATTAACTCTCCTAAACCAAGAACAAAATTTGTATTTGGCCAAAATGACAACTTCACTCTTGAAACCAGTGAACTTTAATGATTCAGAAGCTAAATGCTTGCTATTTTATCCCAAGATAATAAGTAAGGTGTTTTTTAAATTTAATTTTATGTTTTTATACAGCAGGTTCTTATTAGTCATCCATTTGATACACATCAGTGTGTACATGTCAATCCCAATCTCCCAATTCGTCACACCACCACCCAATAAATAAGTTTATATTCAACAGTGAGTAATGGAGCCGTTGACTTTCTTTTGTCTTCAGAGATCGTTTGAACATTTTTTACCTGTAATACTGTCTCCATCTGAGTGTGCTTGGTTAATGTGCACAGAATTCAGAAAGCATTCTTCTTTCTTTAAGAAATACACTTTACCTGTGTGCATGGCAAAGAAGAAACTTGGTTGTTCTATACTTTCATTTTCCTTACACTTTACAAGTTGGAAATTTTGAAAATGAGATTGCTACCTTGTACTTTTAAGACTTTCAGTTGCAGGTGGTAGAAATACATACAAATTATTTGGTGTTCAAAACAAATGTGTCTGCCGAGTAACTGCAGTTTGCAGGGATGGTACTGGCTTAGACACAAATAAATCAAGGGTTTCAAACTGCATCACTGCAGTCATCATCATCATCTTCACTGATCTCTCTGTGTCTCTCCCTATTTCTCTCCTCTCTCTTATCTCTCTGGTAAAAAGGGTGTTTTGGGTTTTCTGTCACTGCTTTAATAAATTACCACAACCTTAATAGCTGAAAACAACACAAATTTATTCTCATAAAACTCTGGAAGTCAGAAGTCCAAAATAAGTCTTGCAAGGCTAAAATCAAGGTGTGCGCCCTATGCTGCTTCTTTCGATGGTAGCAGCACCAGTGTATGCAGTTTCTCTGTGGTTTCAGGGTCCAGTTCCCGGCACAGAAGTGGCCTACAGGGGAGTTGGGAGGTGGCAGCACCTCCCCTAATGCTCTGTAGGACAACAGAAGCAGCAGTTTCCTCTTTGGGCCAACTGAGCTGTGTGATGTTCAGAATCGTTCCCAGGCAGTTAACTTCAAGTTCAATTCTCTGGGCCTCCCAGCAGTTCCCTGAGCCAGCCAGTATCCTTTTAATAAACTCCTTTTTCTGTTTAATCAGCTAAAGAGAGTTAACTTCAGGTGCTTGAAATTAAGGGTGATGATTGATTTATCTACCTCAGAGAGTTGGTGTTGTAATTAAACAAAATAAAATCGATAGATTGTCACACGAGTTGCCTTCCTCAGTTTGCCTGCAGATAATCCCCCAAACGCACCCTCTGCACCCAAGCTCTTGTTTCAGGGTTGGCTTTTGAGGAAACACAATGAAGACAGATTCATACCAATGGAAGGAAAATATTATGTTTGACTTTGAACATATCAGATAAAAAGAGGCGTTCAAAACTAAAATTCCACAGTGATGCCTCCACTTTCATTTTCTTCAAATCAAACTGCGAAAATACTGAATTTCATTTTTTAAAATTTGGGATCATTCCCATGGCTTTCTATGCTGTTAATGATTCTGGCATGCATTATTTATTTTGCAAAAAATGTTGGCAAAATTCCCTAAAAGGAATAGTCTTTTTAATGCATCATCTTTTTGTTTATCCCAGAGGTAAAAGTTTAACATGTGTTTGCACTGAAAATAGTGCTGAAATTTGAGAATTCATTTAAAAGAAGATTAATAGTTTATAATATTCTACTGGTTGAAATGTAGTTTACAAGAAAAACTAATTACTTTTACAGAGTAGTTGAAAACCTTAGACCTAGAATATGTGAATGATCTTCATTTGAACAAATTAAGGGAATTGATTCATCTTTGTTGCAAAGCAATCCAGTTACATTTAGTCAGGGAACATTCACAGTGTTTGGGTTCAATGTTTCTGGAAACCTAAGAAAACAAAACAAAACTAGAGCACATTTTCCCTGCAGGCTCTAACTTGAAAATTCAATTAAGATTCATTGATAAAAGACTGCACCAGCTAAAATATATTATCCTAATTTAGGAATCCATAAGCATTTCTGTGATTTTTATGCACTATAAATTATATACTTTATGCCTATCTGATGTCCAAATGTGTTGGTAAATGAGGTGCCTAAAGCAACATGTAGGGATAGAATATAATTCTGTTAATGTTGAAAAGAGGTGGCATTTGTATGCTAATCATAACAGAGCTTATGTGGACTGTTTTAACAACTTCCATACTAGACTCATTATATTTAAATAGCGTCCCTTCTGTCTCCAGTCTTTTACACCTGGCGAATTCACCCACACACCCTAAGGACAAACTGAAAGCACCAAGGAAAGTTTTAGGCAATTGCCTCCCCCATTTCTCTTTCCCAAAACTCATACCTCCTCCAAACCTGCTTTGGTTTTTTTGATAGCCTGCATGTGTAACAGAGTTTCAGGTGAGCTGAATTTAGAACCTTGAATGACAATCTGGCAGCATTTCTTGGCTTAGGTACCTGTAGCCAGTCCCTTTGGAGATCTTTGTTTTGCTTTTAGTTATGTAAGATGTTCAGGCGCCTGTTCTCTTGGGGTAAGTCTCATAACCTGATGTTTTTCCTCAAGGTGTACAGAGCCTGCCTCCAGGGTAAGGCATGGGAAATTTTGCATACTGGTGAAGGAGCCACTTGGGGAAAAAAATACGAACTAGAATTTGAACAACTTCCTTTTTGAGGTTTAACACTGTTAGAAGTTTTCTGACAGATTGAGGTGGTTCAGTCCAAGATTTTTCATTGGAAAAAAGCACCAAGGGATTTGAAGTAGAACTCTGCTTCAGTGATTTGTGCTTAAGACCCAGCCAACCCAAGAACCTCAATATCCAAAGTAAGCAGTTTTGGTCGAGGCACACATGAGAAATAGGTAATTACTTCAGGAGCTTCCAGTGATGCCCTAGCATGTTATCACCTTTGGGGATCAATGGCTGGATATGTGTAAGTATAAACCTGAAGTCTAACTATGGCATAACTGTACAGGGCTGAAGAGGTCTGGGCAAGAAAAGATATCACTGTGGCAATAGATAGGTACTCCTCAGATTGTGCAGAACAGATACTCAGTAGAGACAGCATGTGTGATAGCAAAACACTTCTGGCGATAAAGGCATCAACAGACTTTTTGGTTCTCTCTCCTCACATCTCTTTGGAAGCTGAACTGACTATTGTGGGCAGTTGCTTGTGGGGAGGCCACAGGAGGTAGACATCAGTGTTTCTGCAAATGTAAGAATGACGTATGCCAAACTGATGAATTAAGTTGTGGTTTCCAGCTCTGTTGACTCCTAGAGTTTTGGCAGCCTCCCTCTACTCCTGTGTCTCTGAGTATAAGCTACTTTTATTGTGAAACTTACATTTTTTTTCCCTATGGAAAAAAATCAATTAAGCAAAAAAATATATAATTGATAAATTTATTTTTTAAATATCCACATAACTCAAAATGTTAGGAATAATTTTAAAACAAAGGAAATAATATATAGATGTATAATAGCATGTTTTACAACTCTCAACGTGCTTGGATGAACAATAGGGAGTCGGCTAACTGAGAAAGATGCTGAGATACAAGACATTGAATAATAAAAGGGCCATTCTCAGTTTTAGAATGGATAGGGGGCAAGTAGGAGAACACCTAGATAAAAACAAGACCAAATATAGCCCAGAACTTGAAGTTGTTTGACTTAACTCTGCTCAAACCAGATTCACACTTCCACTCCTGATGTGGCTGGCACCCAATGAGAAAACAAACCTTTGGACAAAAATAGTTTAGAAAACAAAATGAAAGAAAGTATCCCATCTTACAAAATCAGATTTTTAAAACAAAATACTTAGTGGTAAAATTAAAAAGAAAAATATAAGATCTACTTGGGAAAAAATTATGGAATACAAAAAATTAAATATATATAGATATATAGTTGACTCTCGAACATCAGGGGTTCAAACTGCACAAGTCTACTTATATGATGATTTTTTTTCAATAATAAATCCTACAGTACTACATACTCTGCAGTTGTTTGAATCTGAGTATGTGGAACCACAGATGCAGAGGATGGACTATAAGTTATAGTTGGATTTTCCAGTGCTCAGAGAGTCAGCACCCCAACCCCTACATTGTTCAAAGGTCAACTGTACTTTGATCCAGTATAGAAAGACTCAATAATACAAACATCAAAGGCATACTATATAGCACAGGGAACTCTACTCAGTAGTCTATAATAACCTATATGGGAAGAGAATCTGCAAAAGAATGGATATATGTGTATGTTAACTGCATCACTTTGCTGTACACCTGAAACTAACACAACACTGTAAATCAACTATACCCCAATATAACATAAAAATTCAATTAAAAAAATAATTATACAAACATGAAAATCTCCCAAAGTTTAATAGGTTAATTCATTATCATCCCAAACAGAATTCCAGAGGTTTCTTCTTTTCTTTTTAACTTGCAAAAATAATAGTAGAGTTCACCTATAAAAATAAATGTCTGAGTAGAGGCAGAAAATCTCTGAAAAAGAAAATTAATACAGAGGTAATATACCTACCAGTAAAACTTCAATATTAAGGAATGTTATTATTAGCCAAAGAATAGACAGCTCTGTGAAACAAAAGAGAATTCAGAAATAAACCTCCAAACAAATAGGAATTTAGTACATAATAAATAAATCTTTTCAAATTATTGAGGGAAGAATGGATTATTCAATAAATGATGTTGGAACAGCTGGGCTACTAATTTAGAAAGATCTCAGAATAAATTCCAAATGTGTAAATATTGCATTGTAAAAGTGAAATCATAAAAACAAAAAAATTGAAATAAAAAAATAATTTTAAGGACTTCCCTGGTGGCACAGTAGTTAAGAATCTGCTCCCAATGCAAGGGACAGAGGTTCAAGCCCTGGTCCAGGAAGATAGCACATGCCGCAGAGCAACTAAGCCCATGTGCTGCAACTACTGAGCCTACACGCTATAGCCCGTGAGCCACAAATTACTGAGTGCACGTGCCACAGCTACTGAAGCCTGCGGTCCTAGAGCCTGTGCTCTGCAACAAGAGAAGCCACCAAGATGAGAAGCCTATGCACTGCAACGAAGAGCAGCCCCTGCTCGCTGCAACTAGAGAAAGCTCACATGCAGCAATGAAGATCCAATGCAGCCAAAAATAATTAATTAATTTAAAAAAATACTTTAAAAATAATAATAATTTTAGGGGGACCTTCAGGATGGCAGAGGAGTAAGTGGTGGAGGTCATCTTCCTCCCCACAAATACATCAAAAATACTTCTACAAGTGGAACAACTCCTACAGAACACCTACTGAACACTGACAGAAGACCTCAGACTTCCCAAAAGGCAAGAAAATCCCCACATACCTGGCTGTGTGGCTGACAGGGTCTTGGTGCTCAGGCCAGGTGTCAGACCTGAACCTTTGATGTGGGAGAGCCAAGTTCAGGACGTTGGACTATCAGAGACCTCCCAGTCCTCCGTAATATCAATCGGTGAGAGCTGTCCCAGAGATCTCCGTCTCAACGCTAAGACCCAGCTCCACCCAATGGCCAGCAAGCTACGGTGCTAGACACCCCATGCCAAACAATGAGCAAGACAGGAACACAACCTGGGAATCCCCATAAGGTTAACAACTGATCTTTCAGCAGAAACTCTGCAAGCCAAAGGGAGGGGCAGGACATATTTAAAGTAATGAAAGGGAAAAACCTACAACCAAGATTACCCGGCAAGGATCTCATTCAGATTCCATGGAGAAATTAAAACCTTTACAGACAAGCAAAAGCTAAGAGAATTCAGCACCAAAAAACCACCTTTACAACAAATGCTAAAGGAACTTCTCTAGGCAGGAAACACAACAGAAGGAAAAGACCTACAAAAACAAATGCAAAACAATTAAGAAAATGCTAATAGGAACATACATATCAATAATTACCTTAAATGTAAACGACTTAAATGCTCCAACCAAAAGACATAGATTGGCTGAATGGGTACAAAAATAAGACCTGTATATATGCTGTCTAGAAGAGACCCACTTCAGACCTAGGGACACATACAAACTCAAAGTGAGGTGATGGAAAAAGATATTCCATGCAAATGGAAATCAAAAGAAAGCTGGAGTAGCAGTACTCATATCAGACAAAATAGACTTTAAAATAAAGACTATTATAAGAGACAAAGAAGGACACTACATAATGATCAAGGGATCAATCCAAGAAGAAGATATAACAATTGTAAATATTTATGCACCCAACACAGAAGCACCTCAATACCTAAGGCAAATGCTAACAGCCATAAAAGGGGAAATCGACAGTAACAAAATCATAGTAGGGGACTTTCACACCCCACTTTCACCAATGGACAGATCATCCTAAGTGAAAATAAATAAGGAAGCACAGGCTTTAAATGACACATTAAACAAGATGGACATAATTGATATTTATAGGACATTCCATCCAGAAAAAGCAGATTACACTTTCTTCTGAAGTGCCCATGGAACATTCTCCAGGATAGATCATATCATGGGTCACAAATCAAGCCTTGTTATATTTAAGAAAATTGAAATAATGTCAGGTATCTTTTCCGACCACAACACTATGAGAGTGGATATCAATTACAGGAAAAGAAAACTAAAAAATACGAACACATGGAGACTAAACAATATGCTACTAAATAACCAAGAGATCACCAAAGAAATCAAAGAGGAAATCAAAAAATACCTAGAAACAAATGACAATGAAAACACAACGACCCAAAACCTATGGGATGCAGCAAAAGCAGTTCTAAGAGGGAAGTTTATAACAATACAATCCTACTTCAAGAAACAAGAAAAATCTCAAATAAACAACCTAACCTTACACCTAAAGCAATTAGAGAAGGAAGAACAAAAGAAACCCAAAGTTAGCAGAAGAAAAGAAATCATAAAGATCAGATCAGAAATAAATGAAAAAGAAATGAAGGAAACAATAGCAAAGATCAGTAAAACTAAAAGCTGGTTCTTTGAGAAGATAAACAAAATTGATAAACTATTAACAAGACTTATCAAGAAAAAAAGGGAGAAGACTCAAATCAACAGAATTATAAATGAAAGAGGAGAAGTAACAACTGACACTGCAAAAATACAAAGGATCATGAGAGATTACTACAGGCAACTCTATGCCAATAAAATGGACAACCTGGAAGAAATGGACAAATTCTTTGAAAACCACAACCTTCCAAGACTGAACCAGGAAGAGATAGAAAATATAAACAGACCAATCACAAGCAATGAAATTGAAACTGTGGTTTAAAATCTTCCAACAAACAAAAGCCCAGGACCAGATGGCTTCACAGGTGAATTCTATCAAACATTTAAAGAAGAGCTAACACCTATCATTCTCAAATTCTTCTAAAATATAGCAGAGGGAGGAATACTCCTTAACTCATTCTACAAGGCCACCAGCACCCTGATACCAAAAGCAGAGAAGATGTCACAAAGAAAGAAAACTACAGGCCAATATCACTGATGAACATAGATGCAAAACTCCTCAACAAAATATTAGCAAACAGAATGCAACAGCACATTAAAAGGATCATACACCATGATCAAGTGGGGTTTATCCCAGGAATGCAAAGATTCTTCAATATATGCAAATCAATTGGTGTGATACACCATAATAACAAATTGAAGGAGAAAAACTCTATGATCATCTCAATAGTTGCAGAAAAAGCTTTCAACAAAATTCAACACCCATTTATGATAAAAACTCTCCAGAAAGTAAGCATAGAGGGAACTTACCTCCACATAATAAAGGCCATATATGACAAGCCCACAGCCAACATCGTTCTCAATGGTGAAAAACTAAAACCATTTCCTCTAAGATCCAGAACAAGACAAGGTTGCCCACTCTCACCACTATCATTCAACATTGGTTTGGAATTTTTAGCTACAGCAATCAGAGAAGAAAAAGAAAGAAAAGGAATCCAAATCGGAAAAGAAGTAAAACTGTCACTGTTTGCAGATGACATGATACTATACATAGAGAATTCTAAAGATGTTACCAGAGAACTACTAGAGCTAATCAATGAATTTAGTAAAGTAGCAAGATACAAAATTAATGCACAGAATCTCTTGCACTCCTATACACTAATGACAAAAAATCTAAAAGAGAAATTAAGGAAACACATTGACCATTGCAACAAAAAGAATAAAATACCTAGGAATAGGGCTTCCCTGGTGGTGCAGTGGTTGAGAGTCTGCCTGCCGATGCAGGGGACACGGGTTCGTGCCCCAGTCAGGAAAGATCCCACATGCCGCGGAGTGGCTGGGCCTGTGAGCCATGGCCACTGAGCCTGCGCATCCGGAGCCTGTGCTCCGTAATGGGAGAGGCCACAACAGTGAGAGGCCTGCATACCGCAAAAACAAACAAACAAACAAAAAAAAAAACCTAGGAATAAACCTACCTAAGGACACAAAAGACCTGTATGCAGAAAACTATAAGACACTGATGAAAGAAATTAAAGATGATACAGATGGAGAGATATACCATGTCTTGGAATGGAAGAATCAACATTGTGAAAATGACTATACTACCCAAAGTCATCTACAGATTCAGTGCAATCCCTATCAAACTACCAACAGCATTTTTCACAGAATGAGAACAAAAGATTTCACAGTTTGTATGGAAACACAAAAGATCCTGAATAGCCAAAGCAATCTTGAGAAAGAAAAATGGAGCTGGAGGAATCAGGCTCCCTGACTTCAGACTGTACTACAAAACAACAGTAATTAAGACAGTATGGTACTGGCACAAAAACAGAAATATAGATCAATGGAACAGGATAGAAAGCCCAGAGATAAACCCACACACATATGGTCACCTTATCTTTGATAAAGGAGGCAAGAATATACAATGGATAAAAGACAGCCTCTTCAGTAATCGCTGGGAAAACTGGATAGCCACATGTAAAAGAATGAAATTAGAACACTCCCTAACACCATACACAAATATAAACTCAAAATGGATTAAAGACCTAAATGTAAGGATAGACACTATAAAACTCTTAGAGGAAAACACAGGCAGAACACATTTATGACATAAATCACAGCAAGATCATTTTTGACCCACCTCCTAGAGAAATGGAAAGAAAAACAAAAATAAACAAATGGGACCTAATGAAACTTAAAAGCTTTTGCACAGCAAGGGAAACCATAAACAAGACAAAAAGGCAACCCTTAAAATGGGGGAAAATATTTGCAAATGAAGCAACTGACAAAGGATTACCTCCAAAATATACAAGCAGCTCATGCAGCTCAATATCAAAAAAACAAACAACGCAATCCAAAAATGGGCAGAAGACCTAAACAGACGTTTCTCCCAAGAAGATATACAGATTGCCAACAAACACATGAAAGGATGCTCAACATCACTAATCATTAGAGAAATGCAAATCAAAACTACAATGAGGTATCACCTCACACCAGTCAGAATGGCCGTCATCAAAAACTCTACAAACAATAAATGCTGGAGAGGGTGTGGAGAAAAGAGAACCCTCTTTGCACTGTTGGTGGGAATGTAAATTGATACAGCCACTATGGAGAACAGTATAGAGGTTCTTTAACAAACTAAAAATAGAGCTACCATATGACCCAGTAATCCCACTACTGGGCATAAACCCTTAGAAAATCATAATTCAAAAAGAATCATGTACCACAGTGTTCATTGCAGCAGTATATACCCTAGCCAGGACATGGAAGCAATCTAAGTGTCCATCCACAGATGAATGGATAAAGAAGATGTCATACCTGTGTACAATGGAATATTACTCCACCATGAAAAGAAACGAAATTGAGTTCTTTTTAGTGAGGTGGATGGACCTAGAGTTTGTCAAACAGAGTGAAGGAAGTCAGAGAGAGAAAAGCAAATACTGTATGCTAACACATATATATGGAATTTTTAAAAAAATGGTTCTGAAGAACCTAGGGGCAGAACAGGAATAAAGATGCAGACGTACAGAATGAACTTGAGGACACGTGGGGGGGATGGGTAAGCTGGGACAAAATGAGGGAGTTGCATGGATATGTATACACTACCAAATGTAAAATAGCTAATGGGAAGCAGGCACACGGCACAGGGAGATCAGCTTGGTGCTATGTGACCACCTAGAGAGGTGGATTAGGGAGGGTGGGAGGGAGACGCAAGAGGGAGGGCATATGGGGATATATTTTTACATATAGCTGATTCACTTTGTTGTACAGCAGAAACTAGCACAACATTGTAAAGCAATTATACTCCAATAAAGATGCTAAAAAATAATAATTTTAAAGTAGGAGGCTTTTTATGGGCAGATTGAAAATCTAGAAGTCATTAAGGAATAGATTAATATGTTTGACTACATAAAAACTAAGGGCTCATGCAAGACAAAACAAATACTACAAATAAAGATAAAATACAACCAACTAACTTGAGAAACAATTATCTGTAATACCTGTCAGTAAAATTCTAATTTCTTTAATATACAAAAGCACTTGCTATTCAATGTGAAGAAAAGCAAACACAAAGACAAAAAATGACGTATAGACTTACGAATCTATTTAAAATATTTTATTTAACAAAGAAATGATACAAGCACAAAACAAAGTCTCCTTAATGAGTCTTAATTCTAGTAGGTATGCCTGAATCTCAGCTGGTAAACCCTTGTAGGGCTGTGCTAGTTGCTTACAACTTGTGCCCAATCTGATTGGTGAGAACTCATTCCCTTTCCAGTTAAAGTTAAAAACAAAAGCACCTAATAGTATAATTCCTTGTTATTTAAAAGAATTAAAAAGGCATATGCATGTTTGCTTTTAAGGATATTCATTTTCTATGTATCTGGTTCCAATTAACTGATTTGTTCCCTATACTTTTCACTGAACATAATACAAGATGATTACTAATGAATGATTGATTCCTTTTACTTGCATGCTTGATTTTTAGAACTTTATTTTGTAGATATACATTGGAGGAGCTCTGCTCTTTTAAGGTATTACATTCCTTGAATTCATATTTTAATATAATTTCATAATAATGTACTAGTATATGGATAGAAAATTCTGGAGGGATACATAAGAAACTGTTAACAACAGTTATCTCTGGACAGTGGAAGTGGAAGTGAGTGGGGTAGGAGATTTTATATTTCATTTCATACTTCTGTGTATTCATTTAAGTTTTTTTAATCATGTGCCTATTTTCTATAATGTTCATAATAATTTAAATTAAAACCAAAGAATACAATCTTCTAGAATACCAGCTTTGAACTCCTATCTTCCAGGCCTGTCTCCCTACATTCCTAGTGTAGGAAATAACAAATTTGGTTTTCCCGGTTTTTATTCTCAGTTCTCTGACTCCGTTCGCATTTGGTCTGGCTCCTGTTTCCCTAGCTCTCCAGGTAACCACCTCATGTGGTTTAACATGTGGTTCATCTGCTTGTTTAACTGGCACCCAAACCTGAAAGAAGGTCAGACCGAAGTTTCATAAAGTTCAATAACAAGTAACATTATCACTTAGGAAAAGCTATTGTAACAACAAAAAGGAACATTTAATAAAATTGACTTCATTAAGATGCTCAATATCTAATTTAGGGTTGAAGATAAAAACTGGTTGTTGTTGTTTTCATGCTTTTATTATGAAATTGTAAGATTACTATGGATCTTATGTGGTTTAGGGCTGCGTGAACAGATGCATACCTTGCTCAGATTCACTCACACCGCGGAACAACCATACCAGTTACAAAGTAGCAGAGGAAATTGGTCATTGTTTCCATTCTGGCCTTCAGTGGGCCCACTTTCGTTGCCACACAGTCTAGAGAATATACGGGAATATTGTTTCAGATTGACTTGGGCCATGGGTATTGATAGTTGGCAAGGGAGAATTTTTTATCCGTCTATTCCCGACCCCTCAACCCCATGATTGGTTTCCTCTCACCATTTTTTTCTTTGTTCTTGCGGTACGCGGGCTTCTCACTGCTGCGGCCTCTCCCGTTGCGGAGCACAGGCTCCGGACGCGCAGGCTCAGCGGCCATGGCTCACAGGCCCAGCCGCTCCGCGGCACGTGGGATTCTCCCAGACCGGGGCACGAACCCGTGTCCCCTGCACCGGCAGGCGGACCCTCAACCACTGCGCCACCAGGGAAGCCCTCCTCTCACCATTTTTAAATAGCACTTTCTTCGCCATTTACTCCCACCTGTCAGGTCTGGGATGAATACTTTTCATCTCTGTTACTGTGATCATTTACCCTGAGTTAACACATAGCCAATAATAAATGATGGCATTCCTGACATTTTCACAAGGAATAAAACGGTGTATGTAGGTGTACATGCCAATTTTTTGATGTCCAAACTCATTTCCTGCTTTTTCTAACCTTTATTTTTTGCCTTTATAGCTCACATCTATTTCTGAGCAGGGTTTGCTAGGTAAAAACTTCCTGATTTGTTGACAGCTTCTGGTTGAATAACTGTCAGATTCCCATTTGGCCTTTATACTTTCTTCAGCTCCAAGTGGATAAACACTAAAGGGGAAAAAAACCCCGATATTCAGAACTAGCCTAAATAGCAATTTTTTCCTGCTCTGCCAAAGTCAGTAGTGGTCTTGCAGTTCCAATTAATAAATGTGGTTTGGTGCAGCCAAAACACACTTATTATTTTTTTCAGTAATTATATTAAGACAGTATTAAAATGATTATTCAGGTACCCTACTCCTTAAGGACAAATGAGATTCTATAAAACTGTCTGGAAAGCTACTTGAAATCCTACTTGATATTTTAATTACAGAACTGGAGATATTACCATGGAAAGCAAATTCTTCAGTGACCTGAGTCAGAAGCTTTCTGGAAAGAAGAGATTGCTATGGTGATCATTACTGTGGTTTGCTGGGCCCTGTCAGATAATGACATTCCAGATCATCATTGCACCTAGTGATCGACTCTTTGCCTTCAGGTTTTGACGATTTTGATGGATTTTAGCAGTGCCTTCTCTACTTTATGATCTACCCTTTCATTATTTCCTTCCATTACACGATCTTAAGAATTTGTCTTTTGCCAGAGTATGTCCAGGTTCTATGTAGAACTCTCCTACGTCCTATGCTTTTAAAATGTGTTTATGGACCTGCCCAGATATGTGACTAACATGTGGCGTATTCCTCAAGATTTTTATTTGTATTCCTTCAAATAATGTGTTAGTTCCCTATTTTACCAATTTTTTAAGTTTGAAGTTTCATATATTGAATAATAATGTCTACTATCTACTATAAATAATAATATTTCATACATAATAAACCTCACTATTAATGTATAAAGTATGAGATATTAGCAACAGAACTTTAATTAATATTCAACCAGCCTTAGAAGGACTGCTCCCATTTTTGTGTGAAAATCTACATTATCTACGATGTAAAGGGAAAAGACTGAAATTTTACTTGGTAGCATAATAATTCTTGAGAAGTGATAATAATTCTATGTAAGTTTTGCAAAAATATTATTACATAAGAAATTTAAATGTTTTTAACATTAAAAAAAATAGGTTCTTAAATTTAAGATACATGCATTTGCAATATGGATGGAAAGTTTCTTGAGATCTAATTTTAACTACCTGCCTTGTAACCTGTATATTTTGTGATGAAATATAATTATTGATGATTACTAATAAATAGGTGACTCATCAATTTTTCTGCTTATTTATTAGTTATATTATTAGCTCCATCAAATAATAATTATATTTATAATTATTATTTATAATTATAATAATAATATAATTATTTATAATTATTACATTACATTTAGTTTTTTACTTCCAAATACCTTTATAATACAGGGCCTCTAAAGCTAAAAATAAAAGCAAAAACATAATTGTGAGCACATCTTTTTCCTTTATATGTTCTCCTTCTGGAACTTCCTTTGAAGCTGTGACAGTCCAAAAGATGGAAGAGGAAATAGAAAGAAATAGAAATAGAAAGAGGCAATAGAAAGAAATCAAAATTTCACTGCAGCTGTTTAATATTATTGTAAAGTCAATTCACCAACTTTTAAAAAACAGTGATAGGAAGTACTGAGAAAAGAGATCAGATACAATAAGTTAACAGTGGTTTGAATGAAAGGCTAAGAAACTTGGATTTAATTCTACAAGTAAAAGGAAGTCAGTGAAATTTCCTGATCAGGGAATTGACATAGTAAAAAATTATCTTTTGAAAGATTAATGTGCAATTCTGTCACAAATTAATAGGAATGAAAAGAGATGGAAAACAAAAGGATATAGGAATCTGGTTACAGTCGTCCTAGCCAGGAGACCTGACTGACCGAAGTAAAGTAGTTATTATGTAGAGGCAGATAGCATTTAACAAATATTATAAAGAAGAAATGGGCAGAGACTTAGGAATGATTGTTATGGGTGACAAGTAAGAAGGAAAGATAAAAGAGACTCTCAGGCAATGGGCTTACTTATTAGGGCAGCAAAGCTAACAAATATATTATGTATATTTTTATGTAAGGACATCTTTTTAAGAAAGTCATAGCCACCTACAGGACAGTAGTTGTAACTTAAAAATCCAATCATGGGGAGAAACACAGAGTAACAGACAACTGCCATTAACTCAATAATGCTTTTAGATGAAATTGTATTTTATGAATCACAACCGCCATTATGTCTGTTTACATTGTGCACAATTTGACCCTTCTGCATATTGACATTGATATGACTGCTACCCTCGGAGTTGTGCAGTGCACAGTCTACCGTACTGTATACAGTGTCCGTGATGACAGCATCTACACATCTTTGGAAACAGTTGAGCAAAACTGGAGGAAACCCATTTATTCAGTTCTCAGTTACTATCTAATTCAAAATGGCTTCAGGGATGCTTTGCAAGGACTCCTTAATTCCCCAGGGGACAAATCATCCATAGATTGGCTACCAAAAGGAGGAAGAGAAACAGGAGGACTATGTTGTTGCACACAGTGATGGGAAAGTTCATAGAAGGAAGGACTCCTCCCCACCAAATCCCTAGACTCTCTGCTTTCTAAGATAAAGTATGAGCTAAGAATTACCTCCTATATATTAGTTTCGTAGGGCTGCTGTGAAATAATTGTAACAGACTTGGTGTCTTAAAACAGACATTTTTTTCTCCCACAGTTTTAGAGGCCAGAAGCCCAAAAATCAAGGTGTCTATAGGGTCCTGCTCCCTCTGAAGGCTCTAGGGAAAAATCCTTTCTTGCCTCTTCCAGCTTCTGGTAATTCCCAGCAATCCTTGGCATTCCTTGGCTTTTATCCACATAGTTCTAATCTCTGCCTCTGTCTTCACACAGCCTTCTTTGTGTATCTCTATGCCTGTTCACTTCTTCTTCTAAGGACACCTAACATTGGATTTAGGGCCCACTCTAACGCAATAGGACCTTATCTCAAGATCCTTAACTAATTACATCTGCAAAGACCCTATGGGTGGACTTGAGGCTCTGGGTGGACTTGAATTTGAGGAGTACACTATTGAACCCATCACACATCTATAACTAAAAACCTAAATATTTCACAGGCATGCTCTCAACTCTTTTAAAGAAAATGTTACATTTTTACAGTTGCTGTGTTTTGCAAAGGTAAAGAAGCAATATGTTCCGATTCTGAAGCTCAAATAGGAAAATAATAGCAAGGCTACATTGGGAGTGGGTTAAAGCAAACATGTTTTGATCGAAAAAAACCACACAGGGCACTAAAGAAAAGGCAAGGTCTCCAGGCTCCTGCTTTAGCCTCTTGAGAACAAAGCCTTCCCCTGCGTGGTGACTTTTACTTGCATACCTTTCCCTACTTGTGATAGACAAGTCCTGCTTTTAATTCACCATGAAAGAAGGAAATAAAGGAAAGAAGATAGGACATAATTCCACAAGCTTGTTATCTGACTTTCTTTTCATAAAACAAAAACCTTTTATTTTGTTGTTAATTGATGTTTAAATTGTACAGTTAGTTGCTATCTTGATCTTTCTTTCTCTCATTCAGCATATTCACCCACTGAAGCCTGATTGGAATATTTTATCTAAAACACTCTGAATCTTTATTAATGTAGAATAGAATGTGTGGGATTTTTAAAATATTAGTTTATAATTCTTTTTGAAGTTTGTATAAAGTTTTGGACTTTAAAAAATCCACCACAGTTTTTTTCCTAATATGAATTATTTATCCTGTGCATTAAAAAAGTAGAAAAGGGTTTAAGTAAGAAAGAATTTTAGATTTATAAAACTATCTTTGTTCTTACTCTTTGTTGCTTTCACATTTTCATGTAGCAAATTAAAGGAAAAACTGCATTAGTGTAGGAATTCAATATCCTTTTCCTATGTAATACTAAGTTTGTTCTCCTGTCTAAATTAAATAAGAATGGAAGAAATAGGTTTATCCAGAATAATAGGATCTGTTGGTAAAGAGATGTGTAAAACTCTGCCCCTGCCATTGAAGTGCTGAAAAAACTAGTGGTAAAAAAAATAATTATAATGTAATGTGATGCATGCTACAGTAGTGATGTTTACATATTGCTACGACATTATGAAGGACAAGTTGGTTGAAGATTTGAGCTAAATCTGGAAGGATAAAAAAGACTTTGCCAGGCAGAGTACATTGGAGAAGAATGTTCTAGGCAAAATAAACAGCTGTGCTAATTCATGGAGTATGTTGTGTCCAGAAAATGTTAAGAAATGTATGGTGTCTAAAGAATCGGGTTTGTGTAGCAGATGGAAAATAGCAGGAAATGAGGATAAGATGATAAAGCAAATTGGGATCATGTTATGTGTAGTAGGAATAATATTTTAGAAATACTAAATCAGTGCATTGTAATATCCCCATTAAAGCATGTTCCTTTGCATTCTTGCACTTCCAGTGTCAAGCCATGAAGTTTATCATGCCATGGTAGGGGAAATACTGTAAAATAAAAGAGTCTTTGATTTGCTTTAGGTATCAAAGCAGACTTTCTTGACTTTTTTAGGAAGATAGTAATTGAGAGCCAGGTTTTATAAGAGAGAGAAAAGGACTTACTAAATTCCTCAATCTCTCCCTTAATATTTCAAAAGCCAGCCTATACAGCTTGTGTAAGGAGAGCCAATACAGGCAGGAAGGTTAAATTGGAAGCATCTGCCCCTTTCAGTCTTGTACATTATACAGAAAGACAAGAAATAGAAAGAGTGACACCTGAAGGATGTCTCTCTCCTCTTTCCTCCTGGTTTCTGCTTTGAGAGAGCAGAGGGACTGCTGGTAAAAGGTGTGGCATGAGAGAGAAGGGCATTTATTTGTTTGTTTATAATAATTTTCTTTTTTTAATTTTTATTTTATAGTGAAGTATAGTTGATTGACAATGTTGTATTAGTTTCAGGTGTACAGCAAAGTGATTCAGTTATACATATGCATATATCCATTCTTTTTCAGATTCTTTTCCCATATAGATTATTACAGAATACTGAGTAGAGTTCCCTGTGCTATATAATAGGTCCTTGTTGATTATCTATTTTATATATAGTAGTGTATAAATGTTAATCCCAAACTCCTAATTTACACCACCTTTCCCCTTTGGTAACCATAAATTTGTCGAAGTCTGTGAGTCTGTTTCTGTTTTGTAAATAAGTTTATATGTATTCTTTTTTTAGATTCCACATATAAGTAATAGCATATGATATTTGTCTTTCTCTGTCTTACTTCACTTAGTACGATAATCTCCAGATCCTTCCATGTTGCTGCAGATGGCATTATTTCATGCTTTTTAATGGCTGAGTAATATTCCATTGTATATATGTACCACATCTTCTTTATCCATTCATCTTTGGATGGACACTTAGGTTGCTTCCATGTCTTGGCTATTGTAAATAGTGCTGCAATGCACACTGGGATGCATGTATCCTTTCAAACCATGTTTTTCTCCAGATATATGCCCAGGAGTAGGATTGCTGGATCATATGATAGCTCTATTTTTAGTTTTTTAAGGAACCTCCATACTGTTCTCCAATTTACATTCCCACCAACAGTGTAGGAGGGTTCCCTTTTCTCCACATCCTCTCCCGCATTTATTATTTATAGACATTTTGTTGATAACCATTCTGACTGGTGCGAGGCAATACCTCACTGTGGTTTTGATTTGCATTTCTCTAATATTTAGCAATGTTGAGCATCTTTTCACGGCCTTCTCTATGTGGGGCATTTAGAAACATTGAAACAGCAATTACAAAGACCAAGGACATTGGACCTAGGGACTCTTTAGGAGCAGCATTGGGAGGCTACTGGCCTGGGAGAACCCCACCCTACACAGTGTCCAACATGGCATGGGAACCGTGGTGTGGAGGTGGGGATATATCATGGCCACATAAATAAATCGAAGGCACATCTCCTGGCTGCTCATGGCCTATACGTGTCCTCCAGTGACCCCAGAAATTCCTGAGTGTTTTAGAGAGGGAACCTGAAAGTGCTGAGAGAGCCAGTAGACCAGCATAGCCTGGAATCATAGAAAGAACACTGTGAGAAAACTTAACGGCCCAGGGCAAACGACCAGGCTTCAGTAGTTCATGCCACTATATCACCCCCCAAAGTTGTACCTCAATGCTCACTAGTCCAAGGAGAATACTCATCCAGATTTTCATAGCAGAAATTCACCAATTATCCAACTAACATGTATTTTTTGAGTAACTAGATGCTTTAATGTGAGGTTACAGAGATGAACAATACAGGCAGAACTTTCTGATGAAGTGATTTTTGACTTGAGCCTTGAATGGTGAGAAGCAGGCAGTACATGCAGATCTTGGGGAAGGTCTGAAGTGGGCTAGAGCACTGTGAATGAGAAGGACAGTGGCAAGAGATGAAGTCAGACAGGGAGGCAGAAAGGGAAGACATAGGTAGGGCCTTGTAGGCCTTGGTAGAGAGTTTGCATTTTATTCTGAAGGCAGTCATGAAGGGGAGTGACATGATCTGATTTACCCATTAGAAAGACAATTCTGGGGCTTCCCTGGTGGCGCAGTGGTTGAGAGTCCGCCTGCCGATGCAGGGGACACGGGTTCATGTCGCGGTCTGGGAGGATCCCACGTGCCGTGGAGTGGCTGGGCCCGTGAACCATGACCGCTGAGCGTGCGCTTCCGGAGCCTGTGCTCCGCAACGGGAGAGGCCACAACAGTGAGAGGCCCGCGTACCTCAAAAAAAAAAAAAAAAAAAAAAAATTTCGATTTTCTTTTACCTACGACACAGTAAGTGAGGGCTTAACAGATCAGCCCTAGAGAAAAATAAATTTCATTTTCTTTGATCGCCTGAGTATAGTGTGAATAAACCTGAGATATATAATCTTCATATATAATTTTAAGCCCAGCAATTCTTATGATAAACAAATACTTGTTCTTGTTACTCTTCTAAAATGAAATTCATGGATGATAAAACTGACCTACACATGGTTTCAAAAAATCAAGATAATATTTAACGTCATATATAAGAGAAATGAAAGTAACTTATAATAACATGTATTTCAATATATCAATGCTTGGGCACAACTACACTAGAAAACATGAAGTAGTCAGATGCTTACATCTATATACTCACCATAAATGTGATAGCCACAAATGAAGATGTGTTTTGGGCAACTCAGATACCCCAAGCAGCATCCACCATCAGTGTTAGGATTCTCAAAAATGGCAAACAACTTTTGTAAAGTTCTGAACAAAACTAAGTACATACTTCCCTGAATTTACACAACACTTCCCCTCCTGTAAAATGTCTGCTTAAATGCTTATACAAGTTTCCCACTTACATGAATTTCTTGGGGGACATTTAAAAGATGTGCCAAGGGCTTCCCTGGTGGCTCAGTGGTTGAGAGTCCACCTGCTGATGCGGGGGACACGGGTTCATGCCCCGGTCCGGGAGGATCCCACATGCCGCGGAGCGGCTGGGCCCATGAGCCATGGCTGCTGAGCCTGCGCGCCTGGAGCCTGTGCTCCACAACGGGAGAGTCCGCAACAGTGAGAGGCCCACGTACCAAAAAAAAAAAAAAAGATGTGCCGAACATGAAACAAACTTTTATTAAGCAAGACTGTCCATGCGTTGTAGAACGTCTAGCCTCCCTGGCCCTGCCCAGTGAGAGCCAGTAGTACTCCTAATCCTTGTGACAATCAAAAATATACTCACAAATTTGCAAATATCCCTAGGAAGCAGTATTACTTCCCTTGAGGACCACTTTTTAAGTGATATAAGACTATTTTTAGTTAATAGAGAGCCAATGAAAAATTGTAAATAGCAAGGTGTTCACACACCAGTGTTTTGGAAGACAGCCCCCGATGGCATTGTACAGATTGAAATAGGTAGAAGTTAGTGGTTAAGAGTTCCTTTAGGTAGCTGTTGCAATATTTTGGATAATAGATGATAAAAGCCTAGATTAAGATCATAGCATTATGAAGATAGAAGAAGAATCATAATCTGGAGACAGTCCAAAGCAAAATGAAAGAATTTGAAGGTCAATTATACATAGATTGGGGAAGAGAGAAATACAGAATGGCTCGGAGCTTTCTAATTTGGGAGATCAGGTAAGTGATAATGCCATTAGCCATGTTAATGAATACAGGAAGAGAAGCAGATTGGAAGCACAAAGGGTAGAAGCTAAATTAAATTTCATTTCATGAATATACAGCCTGAAGAAGCTGCAAGACATTTTTTGCTTTCACCCAATTTACTACCATTGGTTCATTCAACAAATATGTATTGACTACCAACTATGTGCCCGTCACTGGATTTGTAGCAGTAAGACAGTCGTGCTCTCTGCCCTCAAGAAATTTACTATCTAATGAGAGAAAAAGACTTTTCAACTAATAATTACACACATAATCATATAATTATAGTTAGTGCAGTTGTGATAAATATACCAAAGGGTTTGGCATCCAGTGAAAAGTTGACCTAATTAGTCTGGGCAGTAGGGAGATGCTCGCCATTCCTGCCAGAGAGGCTCTAGCAATCTTTATGCCCTACAGCTTCTTAACCATGCTTCTTTACATCACTCTGCATTGCCAGAGTGTGACACTGGTTGAGAATTATTGAGATGACCTATTGTACAATTTCCTTAGCTATTGTCTTCTTGCAGTCTCTGAGCCAGCCTTGCAACCTTTATTACCCATCATGGCTTTCATGTGAGAATACCCACAACTAAACTCATTGGGGAAAAATAAAATAACTCACTTTTCCTCATCCAAATCTGACTTTTTCTTGCCAAACACCTCTTAACTTTGGGTTGGAGCTGTGAGAGCAACTTTTTGAATTCTCATAGTCATATATGGAGCTGGCTTCTCACACCTTTGTCCCTCTGGCAGATAATTGTCAGGTACACTTGGGGATGTCTACCTGCCTCTCAAAATCACCTCTCCCACCATCCCCAGAAAACTCCACCTTCACTTTCCCAATTCATATGGGCAGCGCACAAGGAAGCTGGTTCAGAAAAATCAAACAGGTCCTCAGCCAGAATCCTTGTGAGTGTTTGTGGCAGCACACAGGAACAGTGAGAAGATCACCTGACACTCCCTAGACCCCCAAAGGGAATCAATCCCAAGGGAATCCTCACACCTGTGAAGAAATGCTGTTGCAGCAGTCTCTCAAGTGAGACAAAGTTTCTGTTATAATCAGAATAAAAAGGGGAGGTGTAACATAAACTTTGATGAGTTATAAGATTCTGTGGATGAAATAAGTTTCTACTTAAAATCTGGCCATCTGATGTTCATAACGTTTCTCTTCAGTCAGTATTGACTTGGCCAGAGTCATGGCATCAACACAGGGAAAATGTGGAAGATTTTCCATGTTTTACAATTTTTGCCGCAAAACTATGTTTTAAATGTAATTTTAATGTAAGTCTCTACACTTTCTAACTCACAATTTGAAAAATCAGTGTTTACGTGAACTTCTGAAAGTGGCCCCAGACCCAAACCACACACACCCACACACATCCTACTTTCTTTTTTTTTTTTTTTTTTTGCGGTACGCGGGCCTCTCACTGTTGTGGCCTCTCCCGCTGCGGAGCACAGGCTCCGGACGCGCAGGCTCAGCGGCCATGGCTCACGGGCCCAGCCGCTCCGTGGCATGTGGTATCTTCCTGGACCGGGGCACGAACCCGTGTCCCCTGCATCGGCAGGTGGACTCTCAACCACTGCGCCACCAGGGAAGCCCCCTACTTTCCTTTAATAGAACAAATCTAGAATATTATAATACAGTGCAAATAAAAATTTTAACATCTATCTTTTAAAGACATCTTCTCAGTTCTAAAAGATCATGAATTCATAAAGCCCCAATCATTCTCCAAACACATGGTAGCTCTGTTAAGAAAACCTAGGTAATTAGAAAGTATATGAAATCTTAATTAATTAAATAGAGGTGCTTCCAGAGATGAAGAGTGCAGTTTTGCCTCTGTAATATACCATGTTACTGTCATCATTGACAATTTGAACACTGTAGACACAGGCATCTCTATGTAGAAGATAGTGTCTATGGGGGCTTCCCTGGCAGTCCAGTGGTTAAGACTCCACGCTTCCACTGCAGGGGGCACGGGTTTGACCCCTGGTCAGGGAACTAAGACCCCACATGCTGCGTGGCGCAAACTAAGACAGAAAAAAAAAGAAGATAGTGTGTACGGAATATCTATAGGAGAGTAATTCATTTGTGCTGATGTCTAACTAGAACACTGTAAAAAATTAAGTACCAAAATACACCAACTATTTTAAACAAATAGAAATAATATAATGTATACGCACACATTATTATTATGCTTTAATTACAGTTCCAATGAAGACTAAATCAGTTGCATTGCTGATGTTAGATGTGCCTTTTAAAACAATATTATTTCTATTTCAGTTACAGTGATGACTGTGGAAACATTGAACTATCTTAATAATTGGGGTGAGAAAAGAGCTGATGATAGATTCAAATCCTTGGGTATATATTCAAACAAAATATATATAAATAATGAAGTCTCACTTAGCTATAATCTCTTTAGGAGCCTCTTTTCAAATTCAGAAATGAGAACCTGGAAAACACAAGCTGATGCAATATTCTAAAAAATTCTCCAGGGAAAAGGACATCTACACAACAAGCATAGCAAATGAATTGTGTTCAAGACTTTAAACCAAAATGTTAATGCTAAAAGAGCAATATAGGATCATGAAAGTAAAATTATTTCACATTATCACTTTAAACCATTCTCTCTGGGGACTTCAGTAATTACTTTCAAGAATATATTCATTACAGGAAAATTGAAAGTTATAGTTATTTTGTCTTGGTTTTTAATAAAAGTATTGCTTTTATAATAGCATTGGACTTAAAAGAAATGAAATTAACCCCCCCCATACCAAAAGCATGGTATTATTTTAAAAGCTCCCTCTTTGGTTACACTGACCTGAAAAATAATAAGGCAAGCTTAAGGTTCATGATAAATCCCATGGGATTGAGAATATTTTTATGAATATGAATATGAAAGTTTCTATGAGAAACATTTGCATTTTGCCACTGCATAAAAAAAAGCAAGTTGCAAATGAGGTAGAGAGAACTTAATTAAAATCATTTTACCAAATTTTAATTCTTGAGTACCTACCAAACCATTGTGATAATATTCTTATTGACTAGTTAACATGGAAAAAAACTTTTTAATTTTTAATTTTAAGTAGATTTTTGAAAGTATAAATGATCCTCACCCTAATCTCAGTTTATAGTTTAAAATGATAATATATGATAATTAGGATATCTTCTGAATTACTTGTAGAAAGTAATCACTGTTAATTTTTTTTATATTTTAATGTATCCAATGGAAAAAATAGTTCTGTGAATTTAGCAAGACATAAAAACTTGTTCCATAGGTAAAATTCTTCTGCATGGACTTCCCTGGTGGTGCAGTGGTTAAGAATCCACCTGCCAATGCAGGACACGGGTTTGATCCCTGGTCTGGGAAGATCCCACATGCCGCGGAGCAACTTAGCCCTTATGCCACAACTACTGAGCCTGCGCTCTAGAGCCCATGAGCCACAACTGCTGAGCCCACATGTCACAACCGCTGAAGCCTGCACACCTAGAGTCTGCACTTTGCAACAAGAGAAGCCACCGCAATGAGAAGCCTGCACACAGCAATGAAGAGTAGCCCCCACTCGCCGCAACTAGAGAAAGACTGCATGCAGCAACAAAGACCCAACGCAGCCAAAAAAAAAAAAAAAGAATAAAAAATATATATTCTTATGCATTATTCAGTACTTATATACTATTTTTTGCACTAATATGTCTCACAGAGTACTTAAAAAATTTAGAATCCTCGATAGAACAGGAAGTCTTATATGTTACCTAATATTAAGGTAGACAAAATAACGATCCACCAAAGCTGTCCATGTCCTAATTCCCAAAACCTGTGAATAAATTAGGTTACATGGCAAAAGGGAATTAAGGAATAAGGTTGCAGATAGAATTAAAGTTGCTAATCAGATGGATTTGTAGTGTGGTGGTTATCCTGCATTATCTAGGTGGGCCCAGTGTAATCACAAGGTACTTAGGAGTAGAAGAGGGAAGCAGAAGAGGTAGAATCAGAGAGAGATTTGAAGATGCTATGCTGCTGGCTTTGAAGATGGAGGAAGGGGCCACAAACAATGCAGGCACCTTCCAGAAGAAGGAAAAGGCAAGGAAATGGATTCTCCCCTAGAGCCTCCGGAAGGAATGCAGTCCTGCTAGCAGCTTGACTTTAGCCCAGTAAGACCCATTTTGGACTTCAGACCTCCAGTACTGTAAGAAAATAACATTGTGTTGTTGTAAACCAATATGTTTGTGGTAATTTGTTATAGCAGCAATAAAAAATTAATATGCCTGATTTTACAAACAAGGAAATAAAGAGTTAAAGTGACACTAATTTTCTAATTAATGGAAAATCTTGGTTAATATAAATGTCTTCTTATTTTTAGGCCTAAGGGCTAAGCCACTTGTATTTACAAATAATGAAAATTAATACAGGAATAAGGAAAAATTAAAACAAAAATACAGCACAAACAATTGAAGGGCTGTACTACTATAAATAAAATGAATAAAAGATAGTAGGTAACTATCATGCAGTCCAACAGTACTGTGGAGAGTTACGGCAGATTACCCTAAGAACTGGATAATCGGTTCTTTTAACTTCAGAGTATAATTTTTTATGGATGTACCTGATATTTTTGGAATTTCTAGAGCCACACAAATGACTGATCACCTAATGATACCATAAAATAAAGCTTTTACTTACGAGAAGCTATGAAACTTATGAGAAGATTATGCAACCCAGTGTATAATTTCCTTTCCACACAAATGTTGGACAGAACAACTTCTCATATCAGTGAAAAGCAGAGTTTAAGCAGAGAGAATCTAATGTGTTGTTTTTCTCATCATATCTTTTTCTGGTGTAGAGCGGGTATGAAGTATTAGGCTTTAAAAGAGTGTTGAGAGGGCTTCCTTGGTGGCGCAGTGGTTGAGAGTCCACCTGCCGATGCAGGGGACACGGGTTCGTGCCCCGGTCCAGGAAGATCCCACATGCCGTGGAGCGGCTGGGCCCGTGAGCCATGGCCACTGACCCTGTGCGTCCGGAGCCTGTGCTCCACAACGGGAGAGGCCACAACAGTGAGAGGCCCGCATACCGCAAAAAAAAAAAACCAAAAAACATCCATACAGTGGCATACAACTCAGCAATAAAAAGACACAAAGTACTAGTACATGAAATAATATAAATGAACCCCCAAAACCCATCATAATAAGTGATAGAAATCAAATAAAAATTCCGTAGAATTCCATTTATGTAACATTCTGAAAGGCAAATTCATAGAGACAGTAATCAGATCATTGTCAGAGATTGGAGATGGGGGAGGGGTTGCATAACAAGGGGCATGAAAGAACTTTTGGGTTTAATGAAAATGTTCTATATTACTGAGCTGTACACATAAAAAGATTTCATTGTGTGTAAAATATACCTCAATGAACCTGAATTTTTAAAAAAGAAAAAATATTAAAAGCTACCAGAGAGAGAAGAGGAACACATTTTAACCTATAGCAGGCCTCTTATCAATAATAATAGGCAACGGAGGCAATGAAATTGTAGCTTTAAAGCACTGAGGAAAAGAATAATAGTTAATCTAAAATTTTATATACAAACTATCATTCAAGAATAAAACAAAATAATTACATTTTCAGATACACAAAGACTGAGAGAGAATACTACTTATGGACTGTCAGTGAAAAAAATAGTGAAGGGTGTCTTTCAGCAACAAGTAAAATAAACCAGAAGATGCATGAAACTTTTTTAAATGGTGTATTAGAAATTAACAAACTGATGTTGCCAAAGGGGAAAAGGGGAGAGGAAGGGATAAGTTAGGAATATGGGATGAACAGATACACACTACTATAAATAAAATAGGTAAGCAACAAGGATTTAGTATATAACACAGGGAACAATATTCAATATCTTGTAATAACCCATAATGGAAAATAATCTGAAATAGATATATATATATATAAGTGAATATATATATATATATATATATATATATATATATATATATATATATAAGCTTCTCCCTCATCCCCCTTTATGACCCCTGCCCCTACTTCCTTATAATCAGGCTTATAACTGTGAACAGTTTATCATGTTTTAACAGTTTAAAAACTTTGTGATTCAAAACCTATGGTAGGAGTTCCCTGGTGGTGCAGTGGTTAAGAATCCACCTGCCAATGGAGGGAACACGGGTTCGAGCCCTGGTCTGGGAAGATTCCACATGGCACGGAGCAACTAAGCCCGTGCACCACAACTACTGAGCCTGCACTCTAGAGCCCGTGCACCACAACTACTGAGCCCGCGTGCCACAACTGCTGAAGCCCGCGTGCCTAGAGCCTGTGCTCCATAACAAGAGAAGCCACCGCAATGAGAAGCCCGCGCACCACAACAAAGGGTAGCCCCCACTTGCCACAACTAGAGAAAGCCTGCGTGCAGCAACGAAGGCCCAACACAGCCAAAAATAAATAAATACACTTTTTTTAAATAAAGTTATGAAAAAATATTTTTTTAAACCTATGCTATATCAGAATTCCACAACTACTTGTACATCATATATCCTAATTCTTTATCCTAAGTTCTCACTTTTTCAAAAATAACGGTCTGCTTTTTATCAACAGTCCTTCTCCTTCTGACAACTCTTGGTCAATCTGTTTATCTGTTCCTATTTTCCCACAAATATCTTAAATATAATACTTCCTTATGTACATGTTCTTAGCACTATTTTCTCCTAGCTTCACACTTGCTCATGCATCATTTATCTGCTTCCATAGCTTTCATCATCATTCTGTACAGCTAATTTCATCTTACTTTGACCTTTCCTTTAAACCTCACACATGCATTTCTAAATGCTGTACATCTTCATGTGGGTGTGTTGCTTTCCTGCTCACACTTGTCTGGTTTGACATCTAAATTATTATCTCTGCCCACAAAAACAAATCATAAAATACACACAAAGATAGAGCAGCTATTCATTGTCTATACTCCCCAACTCAGTTAATTGCATCATTCGCCTACTGGTTGCCAAAGCTAGAAACAAGAGAGCCCTCTCCACCTTCTACATCTAATCAAACTTAAAATTCTGAAGATTCTTGAATTTTAAATGTATTTAGAAATCATCTTCTCCATGTCATTTCCATTACTGTATTTTATAACTTCATCATTGAATAACTTTAAAATAGTTGCAAATTATTCCTATCTTTGGTGGACTATTTTTCTAATTCATCCCTCATATTGTTCCCAGGCTTATCTTATTATAATACAAATCTGATCATGAAACATCTGTTTAAAAATCTTCAAAATTCCCTATTGACCTCCAAAATAAAAATGTTTGGGGTGACATTCAAGGCTAATCATGCCCTGAGTTACCTTTTCAAATTTATTTCCAACTAAACCCCATTGTGAAACTTAAACTCTAATAATATTGAATTATTTTCCATTTTCCAGACATATCTGTGGCATAAGAGTTGAGTCATTTTCCCCACCCACACCCCTATGCTGACCATCCTAAGTTCATTTGAGAAACAATAGGTGGTCAGAGTTTGGCTGACAATTAGATTTTGGTTTACTGAGGATACGATGCAAGCTGGCTAGAGAAGGGGGAAGGGGAAAAAGAGGACTAAGTGATTAGAAAGGCTCCTGAGGAGATTCTGAGGAAGGAGTAAGGCAGTTATAAGAAAGAGAAAGAGCAGAATTTTAGGCTATTTTGCTATATGACTCTTTCTGTTTTCTCATTAAATCTTTAGTACGGCTATATTTCTACGCAATTCTCTCACAGTTGGATTTATTTAAAGGCTAAAACTGAGTGGCCTGGTTTGAAGGTGTGCCTGAAGCTAGTCCAAGCTGAATTTTGGATTCCATTTAACTATGTATATATTCACTTCCACTTTTATATTGTAAATTTCCTTGAAGGCCTGAATCATGTTTTATAGTAACTGATCTCTGTTTGTGCAATTGATTTGGATTCTATCCATCTGTAACTTGTATTTCTCCTGTGATTTCTATTTTAATATTATCTCTGTGTTCTATTCCCCCAACCGCTCATAGTACAATCAGCTGGACAAATGAGTTGGCTTTCTTCCACAGTCTTATCTCCTGTATAATCCTATCACTGTCACCAGCATAGCACATGCTCAGAAGAGCTCCTTGAGTCTATTCATTCATCTCCCTGAATTAGAAGTCTAA
Organism: Phocoena sinus; assembly: GCF_008692025.1. NCBI lineage: Eukaryota > Metazoa > Chordata > Mammalia > Artiodactyla > Phocoenidae > Phocoena > Phocoena sinus. The sequence goes on along the minus strand of NC_045767.1, from coordinate 123,202,183 downwards.
AGCTATCAAGATTCTTTTGAAAACAGCTGTTCCATTAGACATCCTTCCCCGCTACCAAACAACTGTTGCTGGATATGACCCATCTCCCATTAAACAGCATTAGATATGAGACACTTTTAATGAGGCTTGTGGTATTCTATCTTTAAAGCTGTCTTCCAGGGCACTAAATTAGAGCATGCAATTGATGTTTAAAAGAAAATCATTCTAGACATTGTTCTAACAGTGACAGTTCACAAGAAAGATAAAAATCCTTATTGTTACTATTGTTACATTCTAATACAGGGAGAAAACAAACAAAACAAGAAAATATCAGATAACAATAAGGCTATAAGGAAAATAAAACAGTGATATGATGGAGTAACTGATTACTTTAGATTTGTCGGTTTCCGTACATTATAGAGGTGAGGCAACTGAGTTCCTCTATAGTAATTGAGCTGTGACCTGAATGACAAGAAGGAAGCAGTTACGGAGAGAGCATTTCTGGCTGTGGGAATATCTGGTTCAATGGCTCTGAGGCAGGAATGAACTTGGCATTTTTAGGAAACAGAAAGAAAGGCAGTGTAAGGGGGGAAAGGGTTTAAAATGATGACAAAGATACAAGCAGGATAGATCACATGAGGCCTTGTAAGCCAGGGTAAGGAGTTTGGGCTTTCTTCTAAGTGAGGTAGGAAGTTTGGGGGGATTTTAGCAGGGGAGTGATGGATCTGATTTACATTTTATATAATGATGACTCCAGCTGCTGTGTAGAAATTAGATTGTAAGGGGGCAAGAGAAAAAGTCAGAGACCCTTAGAGAAATCTAGGCATGAGAAGATGGTGGTTTGGACCAGGGCTGTGTAACGGAGATAGCAGTGGACAGATGTGAAATATATGTTTTGAAAGAAGGAGAATCAGATAGATTGGGGTGGGGAGGTGGGGGCAGGTGGTAAGGAACACAGAGTGAAAGGGAAGAGTAAACGATGAGTTCTAGGTTTTTGGTTTAAACAAAATGAGATGGTAACGATTGGGAAAGAAGCAGATTGGAGATGAAAGGATGATTGAAATTTCTTTTTTGGCTATATCAAATTTGAAATGTTTATAAGACAAGCAAGAAGAAGTATGGTAGGTAGCTGGATATACAGATCTGGAACTCAGTTTCAAGTGGGGATAGTGTGTAAAGGAGAGAAAGGAAGAGAAAGAAGGGAAGAGAAGAGGGCCCACCTCACGCTGAGAGGTGGGCAGAGGAGAAGGAGGTCTGAGCTAAGAGGAAAAGCAGAGCATGACCTCTCCTCCACTGTGTTCCAGACTCCTACATCCAATGTCTACACTATAATCATTCCCAAACAACCAATAAGATATCCTTTTCCTATGTTGCTATTGGAAGAAATTCTAGGATTTGCCTGTGAGGCACTCACCCGGTATGCTTATTTGTTCTAAGAAGACAAGTGTTTCCAATGACTTCCTTCCTTTGACTGATTCCTCTGCTGCTGCAAACCACCTGCCCCCCGACCCCAAGTCATTTCTGAACTCAGCATACTCTCTGAATGTTCATGCTTTTCCCTGATAGTACAAGTCCTGTTGTGCTTTTTGTTTTGGGGGAACTTTTGTATTTTGTTTCTGTTTTTAGCATTTTATGCCTGATTAAATTCCATCTTAGTAACTGAAGAGCTTCTTAAAAGAAGTATTTTAGATAGAAAATACCTTAAGCATATAGCTTAATCTTCACCACCCACAGTAAGTGTAATCTTTGGTAAATCCTTGAAACTCATATCAATATTACCTCACTTCTAAAATATGTGCCAAAAGTTATGGAAAATATATTAAGTGAATGAGTGAATTTATAAATGTATATACGTACCTGAAGACCAAAAGTTGGATCACCTGTCTTCCGATGTTAAAAGTCATTGTTATAACCATTGTCTGCATATAGTTGGTGCTTAATAATTGTATGCAATGGGATGTTTTAGCAGGAAGTCTTTACTATACTGAGTGTTGTCAGAAGGAGCAGTCACCCCAAAGTCACAGTTTTACTGTTTTGCTTAGGACCATGCTGCCAAACCAAATGTCTCTCCTCTTCATCCTACTCAAAGAGTATGGTTTCCAAAATGAAATGTGCAAAACAAAACAATGGGGAGCAAGAGTAAAATATTAGACTTGACACATTTATTTTGTATCTAAAAAATATGAAGGGACTTATGCTTTTCTAATACTCAATGTACTGACTGACACTCCTGTCCTCACTTGCTCCACAAGGCAAATACATAGCATCAAGATGCTATGAATTGATTTCCTTTCTATGTATGATACTGTACCATGGTTTGTGTGCTACACAGAATGTTGTCAATGCGATTAACTTTTTAATAAAATAAGATCTTTAAAATAATAGTGGAGACTTGTAATAAGCAAGGGCTGACCATGAAAATCTTTTTACCACACAGTAACCAGTATACTGGTTTTCTTCGAGAAAGGACTGTCCAACTGAAAGCTGAATAACATCTTGTCAAGTAAACTTGACAAGTGTGCCCAATTTGCTAACTTTTTCTATGAACGCAAGTGACAGTCAGATATTTTTGAAAAAATAATACTCTTAATCAGTTTTATTTTTTCAAGGTAAAGGTGACATTTTTAATAATGAAGGAGAAAGTAACTGCTGCTCAAAAGACATTTGGGCTAAGGAGAGAGCATTTTTAAAATAGATACTTGGAAATGTTCCATTGTTATATAATTTTGTTGTTGAAAACAATATAAATGTAAAACTCTTAATATCTGCACACAAAAACTTGGAAATTGAGTTTTTAAGACTTTTAAACAAATCTTCCTTAAAGATCTTCCTTTAATCTCACTTTAAAAAATGAGTAGTTTCAGTGGGTTTTGAACCCATTTCTTAAAAATATAAAAATGCAATAACTTCTGATTAGTTTGTGAGAATGACTGACTGATATTGGGTATGATATATGTTGGCTAGCTGAATTTCAACAAAACCCTTTGCATAATTGGGGATGGGTTTGAAAAATGAGTAGCATGATTTAGCAGGCACAGCTAATGGTGCACTTCTTCCATCTGGCTGTACTTATTTTTGTGAGAAAGCTCTTTCAGCTAAAATCGCCATTAAAACCAACATGGGAATAAACTGAACTTAGAACCAGACTACTGAGCCACTATATCACAAGGTATTAAAACAAAATTTTTTTAATTGATGAGGAATTGTCAACCAAATTGCTCTCACCAGAAAGGGCAAGGAGGCTGTTGAACCATTGATAAATAGAATAAAATAATATGAAAAGTATTATTTAATCTTTTTTATCTAATCATTCTTAATTTCTATTTTAAGTTGTTCTACAAAGTACACATTACAGTAGAACATTATTAAATATATATAATTAATAATTATGTAATTATAATGTATTAAGTTGTTCAAAAATTTTTACTTAGGGGTGCATAATCAAAAAGAAATTTGGAGATCACTGCTTTAGTAGAACTAGTTGCATCATGCCTCAAATTCCTCTTTATTTCAGTAATCTTTGGAAGTACAAGTCCCTTCATCATCCATTATAACCTGCTCTTCCATTCCTGTACTGCTCTATCTCCTAATCTGACTGATCCCATCTCAGCCTTTCCTCTCTGCCCTCTAAAAAGTTTGAGTCTGAATCAACAAGTTTCTTATGGTAAGCTAATCACCACAGATGGCTATGAATGGATCACAATTCCTGGTATTGACATTATTGTGAGACCCCTCCTTTGAATCTGGACTGGTCCCATGACTCACTTTAATTAATAGAATGTGATGATGATGTGCCAGCTCTGGGTATAAGCCTCAAGGTCTGGCAGATTCCACTTTTGTGCTTTTGGGAAGCCTAAGCTGCCATGTTAGAAGTCGCGTGAAGGGAAAACCCTGAGATAAGAGAAAGAGAGAGAGAGAGAGAGAGAGAGGGAGAGATGCACTGGTATCCCAAGTGAGCCCAGCTTTCCAGTCATCTCCACTAAGACAACAGATATGTGAATGAGCTAATTGGATTTTCCAGCCCAATCAAAGCTCCCAGTGGCTTCAGCCCCATATGACATCATGTGAATCAGAAGAATCACCCAGCTGAGCACAGTCAATCTGAAGTACCTTGAGAGATAATAAAATTGCTCTTTTAAGCCACTGAGTTTGGTGTGGTTTAATAAGCAGCAACTGATAACAAAACCATGTGTTACATTCTGAATCTTCTGGAAATTTTCCCTTCCATCTTTTGACTTTCCAGTTGAGGACACTTCACCCTACAGGCCTCTCGAGTGACATCTGCTTTTCCCCCTCATACTCCACCTACTACAGAGCCAACAGAGTAGGTGTTCTCCTCTCTCCCCACTGTCCTCCTGCAGAGACCTCTGCTCTCTTGAAGCTCATGCCATCTGGCTATGTCCCTCTCTAAGTCATGTTGCTGCCATCTGCTGACCTCTTGGCCATTCTTCTTTACTCATGGATAACCTAGTCCCTGGCTCACGCCCCACTCCTATTTTTGTCAGCATGCTCTGTGATTTCACTGTGCGTGTGGGTGACCTAGCCTATAACTTTCCTCTTAGTTCCTTGACTTCTTAACTTTTCCTCTTCTCCTCTTCAGCCACCTGTTCCCATGGTCATGCCTAGAATAAACTGAACTACCTCTGAAATACAAATTTCAAATATCTTTTTAGCTCACATGCACTATTAACTGCACTACAACCATTCTTGGACCATATCAGAATCTGATAAACAATGAAACTTTGAAGAAAATAACCAAACTGATATATTATACTTTTCATTGATAATTACAAACCTCACATGGGCATTAAACACTGCCCAGTAATAGTACTTAATTTCTGCATTAGCTTTGAATTCATAATTTTGTACACAACTGCTTCGTGTTGTCTCTTCTCTCCTCAAATCACTTATCTCCCGTTACCCTCCATTAATGATGTCCCCTCACGCTTCATAAATAAAAGAGAAGTTATTCAGTGGGGGCTCTCTATCCTCCTGCCATCAAATCTACTAGGCCACCTGTATCTGTTATCTTCACTCCTGTTAACAGAGATTCACTTCAGGTGTCTGTCTGTCAGGCCCATTACCCAGTTAGAGCTCTGGGTCCCATTTCCCCTTGCCTTTCTAAAGGTTTTGTACCTCTAGTTATTCTACTTTGCATCACTTCATCACTCCATTCACTGCAGTGTAAAAACAAAAAAATCTTCAAAAATCCCTTATCTCCCTTATTATGCCATTTCTCTGCTCACCTCCATAGTAAAATTTCTTTTAAAAATGTACACAGGTAATCACCTATCAGTCCTTCAAATTCTAAATCTGGTTTCACTTCCTGGTGTTCACAAAAATTACTCTTGCAGAATCACCAACAATCTTTTCTTTGCCCAATCCAAGGAAGGTAATTCTGTTGCCGTCTTATTTCTTTCCCAGTTTTCCCAATTGAATACATGGCTCCACCATCCACCCAGTCATTTAAACCAGAAATCTCAGCCTTAATTAGCCTTAATTATTCAGCCTTAATTCCTCCTTGAGTGTCTGCCCTAAATCTAATTCATCAGCGAGTACAGCCTTTCTACCTCTAGACCTCTAATCCTCTTCCTTTCCTCCTCCACTGCCCTAATGTAAGCCATACCATCTCTCAAATCATCTAGGAGGCAGTAACTCTTCCTGCTAGATGCTCTTCTTATTTCGACTTGTCTCCACAATAGCCAAGGTGATCTTTCCAAATTGTATATCAGTCTATGTAACTCCACTACTGAAAACCCTTCACTGCTTGTTGTTTGTACTTAGAGTGAAATTCAAACTCTGTATCATGGCCTGTAAGACCCATCTGATGGAACTGTAAGGGTAATATTTATTTTTCCCCTCCCCTCCACACATTCCATAGAAAGGAGAGAACTTTCTCTCAGCAGGGAGAAAATCATGGAAATAGTCCCATTCTCTCTCAGCAACTGCCCCCTCCACTCTCATCCCTTAGTACTCCTTACCCGGAGTAGGAAGAGGGAATTATCTCACTGGTGAGATGGTAACGGGAATTGAGAATGAGTGGCTCAGAGACTTCTTGGGTTCTTTCTTTCAGAATGGCTTATTTCTCCTCTGCCCTTCAGTAACTAGCTTGCCCCTAGAGGGAAAGCCTGCAGTTCAGCTCTGCTGGGGAAAATGGGAGGTGATAGCAGTGGGAGGAGTATTAGGAAGCCCATTTGGCTGAATTCTCCAATCAGCAGAATCAGTAACACAGATGCTATTTTGACTTCTATCTAATCTGACCCCTGAGACCTATATCCCACTTGTTTTTAAATTCTGGAATACCACAGAGGGCTTTTTTTTTTTTTTTTTTTGCATCCATTAAAGCCCCAAATTCAGCATTAATGGACTTTTCACTACCTCTGCAACTTCACTTTTTGCCACTCTCCTCTACCTACTAGGCTTCAATACTCTGGCCGTCTTTCATTTCCTAAAACGTAGCCACAATTTTCCTGCCTCTGGACCTTTGCACTTGCAGCTCCCCCTGCCTGAAGGGTTCTCCCTGTGGCTTTTTGTGTGATCAGCTTCTAATCTTCAGGTCTCAGATTAGTTATCATGTTCTCAGAGTGGCCTTCCCACACAATGTAATGTTATAAATTACGTCCCCACTGTCATTTTTGTCTGTCCCAGCTCCTTATCTGCTTCCCTTATAGTACTTATCCCATCTTTATGTTTTGTTTATTTGCTTGTTTGTCCTCCTTATTCAAATCTGCTCAATAAAGGAACAAGTCTTTATTGTTCACTGTTGTATCCTCAAGTCTTAGCTCACAGTAGGCTAGTATTAAACATTTGTTGAATAAATGAATGATTACATGGAAATAGCAATGCAGAATTAACAGCCTGACTTGCTGACTTGATAATTACAAAGTGTAAATTCTAATTAATTTCCATATGAATTTTTCATATTCCTTTAATTGTTTTGCTCCCAGAAAACCATGAACTGGTTTATTTACCATAAAAACCTGGTTCAAGTCTGATTACTTCAGGAATATGAGTCAACTTAATCGATGATGTTTGTTGAAAATGTACATTTTGTGTTAGCCAAAAAGTTCGTCCGGTTTTTTTCCATAAGATGGCTCTAGTAGTTGTCTTTAACTTCATTAGAAACAATTTTGTTAGATTGTATGTGACAGCTGTTATATCAGAGTGCATTTAAAAAAAAACTTATCAAAATTGGTGAAATTTTGTGTAGCCATTTTAAGATTGAAGGAAAAAAGCAACATTTTCGGCATATTATGCTTTGTTATTTTGAGAAAGGTGAAAACGCAACTGAAACGCAAAAAAAGATTTGTGCAGTGTATGGAGAAGGTGCTGTGACTGATCGAACATGTCAAAAGTGGCTTGAGAAGTTTCGTGCTGGAGATTTCTTGCTGGACGATGCTCCACAGTCGGGTAGACCAGTTGAAGTTGATAGCAATCAAATCGAGATATTAATTGAGAACAATCAACGTTATACCACGTGGGAGATAGCCAACATACTCAAAATATCCAGATCAAGCGTTGAAGACCATTTGCACCAGCTTGGTTATGTACATCTCTTAGATGTTTGGGTTCCACATAAGTTAAGTGACAAAAACCTTCTTGACCGTATTTCCGCGTGTGATTCTTAAACATTAACGAAAACATTCTGTTTTTAAAACAAATGGTGATGGGCGATGAAAAGTGGATTCTGTACAATAATGTGCAATGGGAGAGATCATGGGGCAAGTGAAGTGAGCCACCACCAACCACACCAAAGGCCGGTCTTCATCCAGAGAAGGTGATGTATGTATATGGTGGGATTGGAAGGGAGTCCTCTATTATGAGCTCCTTCTGGAAAACCAAACGATTAATTCCAACAAGTGCTGCTCCCAGTTAGACCAAATGAAAACAGCACTTGACAAAAAGCGTCCAGAGTTAGTCAACGGAAAACGCATGATCTTCCATCAGGATAACGCAAGACCGCATGTTTCTTTGATGACCAGGCAAAAACTGTTACAGTGTGGCCGGGAAGTTCTGATTCATCCGCCATATTCACCAGGCATTGCACCTTGGGATTTCCATTTATTTCCATCTTTACAAAATTCTCCTGTTGGAAAAAAATTTCAATTCCCTGGAAGACTGTAAAAGGCACCTGGAACAGTTCTTTGCTCAAAAAGATAAAAAGGTTTTGGGCAGATGGAATTATGAAGCTGCCTGAAAAATGGCAGAAGGTAGTGGATCAAAACGGTGAATACGTTGTTCAATAAAGTTCTTGGTGAAAATGAAAAATGTGTCTTTTATTCTTAGTTAAAAACTGAAGAAATTTTTTGGCCAAGCCAATAGAACTATTACTAGATTCTGGGAAGGGAAAAAGGACATAAAAATGTGGATCTGGATAATGGATCTAGAAAGACAAATATATGTATATCCATGAAACGATTAAAACACATATATAAGATAAAAATTACAAGTCTATTTTCCAGCATGATTAAAGAACTAGTTAACAAATTTATCATGTACAGTCACATATACATATCACATATGTATCATCTATGCATATAGGTTTTTGCTAATTGTCATACATTTAATGGAACAAAATAAATTTAATATTAACTACCAAGGTAGGTAGAATAATGCCTCTCCACCCGCAAGATATCCACGTTCAAGTCCCTGGAACCTGCCAATATGTTACCTTTGGACCCAGAGATTATCATGCTAAGTGACGTAAGTCAGACAGAGAAAGACAAATAACATGATATCACTTCTATGTGGAATATTAAAAAAATGATACAAGTGAACTTAGTTACAAAACAGAAACAGATTCAAAGACATAGAAAATAAACTTATTGTTACCAAAGGGGAGAGGAGATGAGGGATAAATTAGGGGTTTGGGATGAACAGATATACACTACTATATGTAAAACAGATAAACAACAAGGACCTACTGTATAGCACAGGGAACTATATTCAATATCTTGTAATAACTTATAATGGAAAAGAACCTGAAAAAGAATAGATATACATATAGAGAGAATTGAATCACTCTGCTATACACCTGAAACTAACAACATTGTAAATCAACTGTACTTCAATAAAAAGAAAAAGAAAAAAATAAAAAATATATTACCTTCCATGGCAGAAGGGACTTTGCTGATGTGATTAAATTACGGAGCATGAGATGGGAAGATGATCCTGGATTATTTTACTGGGCCCAATATAATCATGAGGGCCCTTAAAAGGGAAAGAAATGGGCAGGAGAGTGAGAGGAAGGAATGTGATTGCAGGCTGGAAGGAGCACACAAGCTAAGGAATGTGGGCAGCCTCGAGAAGCTAGAAAAGGCAAGGAAACAGATGCTCCTTGAGAGCCTCCAAAAAGGGATAAAGCCCTTCTAACACCCCGATTTTAGCCCAGTGAATTCCATTTTGGACTTCTGACCTCCAGAACTGTAAGCTAATAAATCTATGATGTTTTAAGCCAATAATTTTGTGGTAATTTGTTACAGCAGCCATGGGAAACAAATACAAGTACATTAAGCAAACTTTATTCAGTCTTTAATACTTTAGAATCTTCAGGCTCATCATTATGAGAATCAATTATCAGTGAACTGTAGGTAAAGAGACATGCTGGTTAATGAGGCTTTTCTGTTCAGAAGTCTGAATAAGCCAGTTTTTGTTATAGGAGCTTTATAAGCACTAAGAACTTCTTAATCAGGGTTGGATGAGATTAAGTTAGAATATGTCTCCTTAAGGAAGTCTTTAGGTGAATTTTAAAGTAGATAAAAGAGGACACCTGAGAAGGAAATGGTGGAGACTTCAAAAGGATCTGGAAAAATCCTAAGTAGGGAAAATGGGCAATTGCTGGTGATTTGCGCTACACAAAAGTATATGAAGGGCTTCCCTGGTGGCGCAGTGGTTGGGAGTCCGCCTGCCGATGCAGGGGACATGGGTTCGTGTCCCGGCATGCGGGAAGATCCCACATGCCGCGGCAGCGGCTGGGCCCGTGAGCCATGGCCGCTGAGCCTGCGCGTCCGGAGCCTGTGCTCCACAACGGGAGAGGCCACAGCAGTGAGAGGCCCGCGTAAAAAAAAAAAAAAAAAAAGTATATGAAGAAAAAAAGAGTATATGAAGGAAGCAAGATAATCTAATCAGAACTCCTCTTTTGAATTACTTTATTTTTATCTAAAACACCACTCTTAAAATGCTTACATATGTTTCACAGAGGAATGGATGGTTATAAGCCTATTGACATGGGTTACTAGATTAGCTTCCGTTAACTCTGAAAAGAAAATCATTCATGAGCCAGATAGTTAAACTTGCCAGAGTGGAGAAGTAGGTAAGATAAAATACAGGTGTTTCTTTTCCATGAAATGTTACAGTGGAGGTGAGGTTAGAGGTGAGGAAACAAGTTTACATGAGGCAATGTGATGAAATGGAAGGAGCGTGGACTTTGAAATCAAACAGACTTGGTTCAAATTCCAGCTCTACCTTTTATTGGTCATGTGACACTAGGCAAATTAATTAAAATATCTTATTTCTCCATTTCCTTACCTGTAAAATATCTAACTCATGTGGTTAGTATTAGATGTTAGTGTTATTGATACATGAGAGTTTTTGACACATAAATAATCCCAAGAGCATCACACTAATTTCAGTTACTTCCCAGTTTTGCCTTAGGCCAATCCAGGGTAGGAGGAATGAAATGTTTTAAGACTTGGAGGATTTCTCTAGCAAGTTTGTGAGGATATGTACACGTGGGTGGGTGGGCTGGAGCGTGGAGATAATTTTAGGTAGTAGAACTGAATGCCTCTATCAGAACCATGCACCATGAGGAAAATATCCCTTAAATGTGCAAGACAGTTCATGTTTTCTCCCCTTGACTGACCTATTATAATTTACAGTATTTACAAAGACGAAATGTGAGACTCAGAGACACAGTGAACTATCCCAAAAGACAAAATTAACTGCCACAGAGGTGGTTAGAGGTAGAATAGGACTCAGCATTCTTGTGTCTTGAGCTCCCTTTGCCTCCATGGTAATGTACTCAGCCATCGGGTCTCAATGTTCTCACGCCACCTATTCATTTTACTTTGGCACGATTTTCTCATTATTATGAAACATGAAAGAAAAAATGAGGTGACAAAACTCAGTAAGGAGTCTGTAGACTGAGATGTCACTTTCTGAGCTGATATCTCACTAACAACCTTTTAAGGACTGAGTTAAATTTGAAGTTTACAGGAAGAGAAGGAAACAAAGTTTATCCATGCTTATCAAATGGTCTAAAAACATACAAATGTAACGAATCCCTGCATGTCATGATTTAGAATCCTAGATGCATAGCAAACTTCTAAACCCCCTTTTAATGCAACAGAATGGCAAAGCCAACTGAAATTAAAATAGGCCAAATATTATTTCAAGAATAACTGAGCCTATCTTAATCAAAAGTAGCTTTATTCAATATTCACAAATAGTATAGTAACACAGAGATTCTGTCATTTAAACTTGTAAAGTTCAGAGAAGTAGAAGCACACAAAGAATATTTTAAAGACAATGAAACTCACTTCAAATAAAAATATTTTACAACATAGTATTTTTAATCTGTTGAGGTCACACAAAATATAAGGTATTTTCCCTCAACACATTTATCTAACACATTATTGCAGTGAGGATCTGAGTCAGAGAGGCTTAGATTTGACTTCTGCTTCCTTTATGTATTAGTTGTAGATCCTAAGTTAAATTATTTAACCTCTCTTAACATGTTTCATCATTTGTAAAGCTGAGATAATAATACCTCACCCTTAGTGCTGCTATATACTTAAAATAAACAATCCTAAACAACATCTGATCAATCACCAAGCCAATACCACTCCCTTAGTATTTCTCAGGACTGTCCATTACTCTCTATCCCTACTGCTTCTATTTCAGTTCAGCTCACATTTGGAATATTGCAACAGTCTCCCAGCTTCTAGTCTAGACCTCATTCTTAGGCACTTTCCACTTTGCAACTACTCAAATATAAATTTAACTATGTCATTTTCAAACTTTAAACCCTCCAGTAGCTTCCTGCTGCCCTCAGGATACTGTCCAATATCTTACCTGAACCATCAAGGCCCTATAAGATTTGATCCCTCTTACTTGTCCACTCCACTTTGTTCCATGACCTTCTCCCTTTCCCCATATCTGTGCACATCTCACTGTAGCCACCAACTGCTTGCAGGTTCCTTAAAGATTCAAACTCTTGTTTCCAGGCCCATGTACATAAAGCCTTTTGATTTGTTGACTTCTATTCCTCCTTCAGGTCTCTGCTGAATGGCATCTTCTCCAGGAGGCTCTCCATGACAGGGTTAAATGTCCTACCTGTATTCTTCCACACTACCCTGTCCTATTACTTACAGCATGTACTCTGTTCACTTGTCTTTCTCTGCCACTGTACTCCTCGAGGGCCAAAACCCTCTTATTCACCCTTGTGTACCTAACTCCTAGACAGAATGTCACATGCTCTCAGTAAGTATTGCTTTTTTAAATCTACTACTCCTTCTCCTGCCCCCTATATTGTTTTCACCACATTCCATTTCTCAGAAACTTTCAATGGTTCCCTATTTCCTACCTTATCAAGTTCAAATTCCTTTGCTTGGCTATTTTAGGCCCTCACAATCTGTCCCTCTTACTACATTTTTCAATCTTATTTCCCAATATGCCTCAACATGTACCTTTCTATGGTCTTATGAATATGACATCTCTGTGCCTTAGCTCATACTCTTTCTCGGAATAGATTCCTTTCTTCTCATAATATCTTCAGAAAAATTCTATCCATACGCATCTTATGAAGCCATCTTTGACTTTTTTGACTAGTGTTCTTTATATGTTAGTACCCACAGATTTTGGCGATTTTCTAATAGGAAGAAACTTTAAAAATAGACTGTTCCTACTCTCGTTTTGCATGATGCATACCTATACCTATCTCTTAGAGCATCTAGCACAGTGCTGGGCTCAGAAGAAATGCTCAGCAACTACGTGACTGATTGCAAAGTGCTTCGTCCCATCTGAAAAATGTATATAGGACTTCCCTGGTGGTCCAGTGGTTAAGACTCTGCGCTTCCAATGCGGGGGCGCAGGATCCACCCCTGGTCGGGGAACTGAGATCCCACATGTCCTGTGTTGTGGACAAAACAAAGCAAACAAATAAAAAATGCATATAATCTAGGCCTATAATTGTTTGCAATATGTAGACATTGGTAATTTGAGGTGACAAACTATGAAAAAAGAAAATTTAGATTTCATAAGATGTAGAAAATGGTTAATATAGGAAGTAAATGAGAGGAGGGGGTGGGATAGGATTACAGTGAGCTAGGGTTTAAGATATTTCAGTTGTTCAACCTGGACTAGCCTAACCTCACTGAGGCCTTTTAAAACTATAGAATTTAGGCAGAAGACTGTTCACTGACAAATCATTTTTTATCACTGCAAAGTCTAGTTAACTACTCCAGTGAGATTCCCTTAAATGCTGTTCAGAACATCATGGGGAAGAAGAGGCTATCAGTTCCCTATTTTTCTTTTAAAGAACATTCTTTCTCTTCTCTTTCTACTTCCTCTTGCTCTGCCCCTCCCAGTGCATTTCCTTTACAGAATTTAAAGCACCTTCTAACCCTTTGAAGTTTACATGCAAAAATGGTAAGTTTTGTTATAAACCTTGTCAAAATATAGTGCTTATGACCCTTTCTAATAAACATTTTCCTTGATACTTCTCTTCACCTGCCCCCTACCACAATAATTTGATACACAAATAAATCTGTGATACTTCATGAATATATAGGTATTTCTGGATAGAATTTCCTCCTTCACTTTGTAGCAGGCCTAATCAAATCCTGAGCATTGCTTAACCTGGAGCATGAGAACTAGTAGATTTATTCTGGAAAACTCTTTTGACATCAGGAGTATATTTTCTAGCTATTTATGTGATCAATGACTGGAAGTTTCATCAAAGCAATTTTTCTAATATATAAGTTTTTTGAGAGCAGGGACCATAGTTTATTCTTTATCCCTAATGCCTACTATAGTGCCTGATACATAGTAGGCACTCAATAAATCTCTATTAACTGAATGAGTGAATAGATTAGTACAAAAACTAGTCCCTTTAGAAGATTCTTTAGAAGATTCATAGTTTACAACAGAAACAACATAGATAGCAGCTGTCATCGTCATCATCAATATTTATTGCATAACTAATTTTACTTGGTAAGGTGCTAGAGTTTATAAAAAGAATATTAACACCATTCTTGCTTTTTAAAGACAAAAACTCTGAAAGAATGAAAAGACTTTCATTCATACAACAGATTTTTACTGAGCATTTGCTCTGTGAGCATTTGTTCTGGCACTGAGGACATAATGACAAATAAGGCAGACAAAAATTCCTCCCGTTGGAGAGCTTAATTTTTTTTTTTTTTTTTTTTTTTTGCGGTACGCGGGCCTCTCACTGTTGTGGCCTCTCCCGTTGCGGAGCACAGACTCCGGACGCGCAGGCCCAGCAGCCATGGCTCACGGGCCCAGCCGCTCCGCGGCATGTGGGATCTTCCCGGACCGGGGCACGAAACCGCATCCCCTGCATCGGCAAGCGGACTCTCAACCACTGCGCCACCAGGGAAGCCCAGAGCTTAAATTTAAATGGGGTGATAGCCAATAAGCAAAATATATATTATTTTAGTGATAAGTGGTAAGGAAAAAATAAAGTATGGAAGTGGGGCTAGTGTTGAAATTTTAGATAAAATGGATAGGGAAGGCCTCACATAGATAAGATTTGAATAAAAAGATATTCCTGTGACATTCCTATGACAGGAGAAGACAAGGAAGGGAAGGGGAACTCGTGTGAAAGGGGTAGGCATTATACCAGCCCACATCTGCATGTTGCAGTCAGTATTGGGTCTCACTATGGTTACACAGCAGTGCATTGGGATTCACTATGCAGTTTGCCTCGACAGCCCTGTGGTTTTAACTGGTAGGGGTGCTGAGAGGATGGCTTGTGGATTCGAGCAGAGCAAAGAAGGCACCTAAACTAGTGTCAGGTGGGAGGTCACAAAACGTCTTCAGCTGCTTTTGCTAGTTTCAATTTATGCATCCAAACAAAAGATAAAAGATGCTCCTAGAAATTATTGTAATATATAACTACAAAAGGAAGGGAGCAGGAAAGACGAAGCAAATGAACTTGAGAATCTGGAAGAGATTAATGTAAGGTTAAAGAAAGAGAGGGACAAAAAATGAGGAGCAGCGATACAAAGGCCCAAGGCTGGTCTAGTCTTCTGGCGAGGTCCAAAATGAAAGTGGAACGTGGTGGGGTGTGTGCGGGGGTGTATGTGTGTAGCTTGCATCAGTATGTGTTATGGATTGACTCACGTTCCCTATAAAATATATACGTTGAAGTCCTAACCTCCAGTACCTCAGAATGTGACCTTATTTGGAAATAGGGTCACTGCGGATATAATTAAAGATGAGGTCATACTAGAGTAGTTGGGCCCCTAATCGAAAATGACTGGTGTGCTCATAAAAAAGAAAAATTTCAACAGACACGCCATGTGAAGTCTGTCGTTATGCTACCATAGGCCAAGGACCTACCAGAAGCTAGGGGAGGCCCGGAAGACATCTTTCCTTAGCGCCTTCAGGGTGAGCATGGGCCTGCCCACACTTCGATTTCAGACTTCTGGCCTCTAGAACTGTAAGAAAATACATTTTTGTTGTCCTAAGCCACCCAGTTTGTGGTACTTAGCAGCCCTAGGAAACTAATTCTGTTCTGTAAGACTATTTTGAGGCAAAAAGCAAGAGCATTCTTATATCACAGAAAGGAAAGCAGCACAGTAGGAGTGAAGAGCCTGATTGTCTTGGGCATCACAAAAGTCTAACAGTTTTCACTTCTGTAGTTCTATTGTATTTTCTTATTTTATCAAACCTTTTTATTATGTTTCCTTTTTGTTTTAGAAAATCGGCTGTCTGCTCAACGCATTACAAGGCCTATTCTGACTTGTGTGCTTGTGATATGACTGTTAAAAGGGGCCACGGATGAAGGGCGGGGGGCACCTTTTTCTCAACACTTGGGTCGAAAGTGCAAAAGTTGAAAAGGGAAAGGAATTTCCGTTGAGCTATTCAGCATCTCCCTCTCACAGGTTGTGCTGCTGACGGCGCCCCTTCCCCTGCAGGACTGCAGTTACTGCTGCCTCGGGAGAGCGACCTGATCCCTCACCCCAGCCACTAGAGAGGGTTCAGGCCACGACCAGGATGCGGAGAAATGGAAGGTTTTCCCCAGCCTCCTCCCCCAGGGTAGAGGACCCAAGACCAGCCTTCGCCCCGCGCGCATGCCCAGTTGGGAGGGCGCCCTCAAAAGGGAGCGCGCGGCTAAGGTTTTCCCCGCAGTTAGGGGGGTGTCGGGAGCGGGCGGCGGCCCCGCGTACCGAGGAAACTCCAGCCGTTGGACCCTGCGGGGCCGCACCGACTCAGCGGACTTTTATTTTCCCACCGTGGCGACCTTGTTCCGGCCGCGTTCCAAGGGAGCCGGGCACAGCTGGTCACATCCCGGGAGGGTGGAGCCCGACGGCCAGGGCACCCTCGTTACATGGCTTTTCAGGTGTCCTCCGGGGAAAGGAAGGCCGCACTCCTCTAGGAAGGAGAACGACACACTCTCCGAGGACATCGCGGGGCGATCACTCCTCTCGCTGCCCGGACTTCTCTTTTTAAACTGGTCTTAACTGTCCCGCTAATATTGAGCGCCTTCCCAGGAGCCGCCCAACGAGCCCACAGGCTGCTCTGAAAACGGGCGTCCCCAGGTATCTTATCTCCAGAGGCACTGGCCTCATCGCCAGTAGGTCTATTTCAGGACGTCCGCTTTGCTTTCCGACCACCCTCCCAGGTCTGAGGAGGCCCAGCGTTTCCTCCTTCGGGAAATTCCCGCCTGTGCACCCGGGCTGCCCCCTAATAAACACCGGCCCGTTTTCCGGGTGTGGGTTGGTGGGGTCGAGGTAGCGAGCCGGAGGGTAATAGTTCGGGCTCAGGGTCCCCGCGCCCAGCTTTCCCGAGGCTCACCCTCCGCCCCTCAACCTGCCGCCATCAAGCTCCTCCGCGGCGGCGGCAGCCGGCCGGCAAACACACGCCCACCAGCACGTTTAGATTCTCTTGCCCCGCGGGGGGGAAGGGAAGCACTGAGCATGCTCGGTGGGGAGGGCGGGGCGCTCCCGGACCGCGCGTCTAGGCGGACGCCGCTCCAGCAGGCTCGGCGCCTCCGCCTCCCGCCCGCGGAGCCGCGCCCGCCGCAGGCTGCGCCCGCCCGCCCCGCCCTATCCCGCCCCGCCCCCCGCCGTTCGTCCCCGCCGCGGCCGCGCCGCCTGCAGCAGCAGCAGCAGCAGCGGCAGCAGTCGCTGCTCCTCCCCGGCGGCCGCCCCCCGCGGGTCCCTCCCTGGCTGCAGGAGAGGCGGAGGTAGAGTGAGGACACAGCGCCGCGCCGCCCGCACCGGAGACCTTCGCCTCGCCCTGCCGGCTCCTCACCCTCTGGGAGGACCATGGGTAAGTCATCCTTCCTCCCCCGTCATCGCCTGACATATTTCTCTTTCTCGGCGTGTTGCAGGGTGGGAAGCGTTTCTCGCGCAAAGTTGCCGAATTTCTCAAATCCACTGGTGTGAGGCAGTGGCTCTTCCTCCGGGGAGAGTCGGCGCACGCGGAACGCACGCCGAGTCCGTGGGCTGGGAGGGTCCCGAGGCGGGGTGGGGTCGGGCCGCGGGGCCGGACCGCCCGCCCGGCTCTCGGGCACCTAGCTGCCTCGCCTCCCCTCCTCCATTCTTCCTGCCCGAGCCGGTGCTCGGGCACCACAGAGCCTGCCTCGCGGGCTCGCATCCGCTGCCCCATCCCGGTTTCTTCGGAGGCCGCCCGCTTCCTTTCTCCCGCGGCTGCTGGGCTGGAGGCTCGGGGCGGACCGCGAGAAAGACCACTTCACGTAACTTCCCTGCCAGGGCGACCTTTCCCCATCTTGGGGACTGCCCATCCCAAGGCGAGGAGGTGCGAGCAAGTAGTTTGTGCGGGAGATTTTACAACCTGCACGGAAATTATTTTCGGTGGGGGAGAGCGGACAGTCTCATAGGTTGAAAGGATGACTTGTCGGAGGCCACGAGGAACGTGAGGGAGGATGGATAGAGACCCGCTAGCTGTTGAATTAGTGTTGGGTGACTACAGTGTGCAGTATTCCTGTGCTCAACCCATTTTCTTGGTTCCTTCGCCTGTCTACTGTAGCAGGGAAACTGCAACCTGCCTGTAACATGTTACCGAACTTACATGTTAGTTATTCTTTCCCAGCTTCACTTGTCGAAATCTCCATAATCCGATTTTAGTTCTTTCGCGTTAATATCAAGAGTTTTGGATGAGATATTTAAAAGCAAACATGTTTTATAAAACTGCATGTAATTTAAACCTAAATTTCTTTTCATAATATGTGGCTTAATTGTTAAGTTCAGTAATTGCAGAAACGTCTCTTGGATGCTGTAATGTAATTAAAAGACGAAAGTTTTAAAAAAATAGTAGCAATTTGGAATGCCATACTTCTGCAAGTTCCCCAGTTTGCTTCCATTCCTGTCTATCATAGTTTCCTCTTTTTAAAATTTGCTACATTGGCATCTGTCAACTCGGACTTTTCCCACCCCTTCCCTGCAAGTTATTTTAAGCTTGAGATGAGTGTGGTCCTTTCACCTGTCAATACATTGCCCAACACGTACAGAGTTAGGTCATGGCAACTCTGAATCTTCAAAGAAGTATCTGGTGTCGATGGAGCCTACTTGAAAAGCAAATGCTCCAAGCTCTGATTCAGACCTTTGGCCGTATATGAGGAAGAGGTCACTGTTACAAGAGGAGGTGGTATGAATGAAAAATGAATCTAGGTCCCAGAATTTTATTTTCAGTTGTTCAGTTTTTTCCTTTTTAATGTACTATTGGTATGCTGACAGATTTCTGTAAAAATCGGGTGGCCCATTTATATGTATCTAGTCTTTCTCTGGGAGTAGAATTTTAAATAAATATTAGTTTGGATTATTGGACACATTGTGTCTTTCCCTTGAACATAACAAAAATTTTCTTCTTTTTTTTTAAAAATTTTCTTCTTAATTATAGGCACAAGTTTGGCCTATAAAATATATTTCCCCATGTTTCAAGGTGAGCTAAAAAAAAAGTCTGTTTAACTAAAATTTTAACTTACATGTTAAATCAGTACCTTTTCAGTAGAAAAAAATCCATTCTGTTGCAATACCAGTGAAAAAATACTTAAATAATTTACTTAAAAATAATTAATCTTGAAAATCTTGAATTCTTTACTTGATTTCAAAGAAACTCCAAATAGAAATCCATCTCTCATTTGAAGCTTGTCAGATATACTTTGATTAAGCACTCTATCCTTTTACCATGCTGTTTGTACCTTGCTGGAAGCTTTATAGCCCTTACGTAATCTGCTTTATAATGGAGTTGTTAAGGTGTGTGTGTTGTGCATTTAATCATGTGTTCCAGAAGGTGATATTTGTGTCTTATGAATTTTTGAGTCCTCTACAGTGCTTACCACATAGTATGTATTCAGTAAATCTTTGGTGAATTAATTGTTGAACTGGAAACCTGTCTGTTATTTTCAACTTGTGAACCTGAAAGTATGGGCTCTGAACAAACATTTAGGTTGGTAGGTATTATAAAGGTGATGGAGATGTGAAGGAAGTGGGAACAGAGAAGTATAATTACATTATGACTGCTCTTCTCTCTCTCAAAAAAAATAAGTTGGGTTGTCTAAGAGGTACGGGTTTTGGAGCAGCCACCAGGCAAGCTATTTCCTTCTACACTGCTGTTTTCAGTGGTTTAGTTTGTGATCTGTAGGTACGTACTATAATGTAAAATTGAAACCTTGGGAAGCAATGTTATATTCGAAGCCAAGGAAGTTATTATAACAATTCATATGTACATAAGGGGTATACTGATTAGTGGTAGGGGGAAGAAATCACTTTTTAATGTCTTTTCAGGAAATAAATACGGTGATTTTTTAAAAAGATATTCTCGTGGCAGTGATTTTTCTCCATAAGAGAGTGAAGGAAACTAATTTCCTGTGTAGTCTTATGGACCATGGCTATTATTTTATGTATTTTTTTTTATAAATTCAGCATAATTTGTTGAATATCAACCATATGTAATGTACTGTGGGAGGATAAAAATTAATAAAACATTTTTCAAGTTTCTTATAATCTTAACAGGAATAATGTTCTACATACACAGATAACTAAATAAAGTATGAGTGATACAAAAGACCTTAACATATTTAATAGTTTCAGAGGATGGAGAGGAGTTTTCAGAAAAACGATGTTATTTGATCTAATGGTTGGTTAAGCTTCTGAAAGGTAGAAATGAACGGAGACTGTTAATCAGGATGGGAGCAGAGGGAGAGAAATGACATAAAGGAAGATACAGAGATAGAAACATTCAAACAGTTTCAGGATATGATTAAATAACCATGTTTGGCTGGAGCAAAAGGTAAGGAAATAGTGGGTGACAGAGATGAAAAAGTTGTAATAGGTAAAGAACAGATAATGGAGGACCTTGAATGCCAAGCCGACGAAGTTTTTAGGCTTGACTTGTCTATTGAGGGACTGTTAAACTTTTTTATATAGGTAAGTGATGGAGCACATCTGTGGTTTAGGAAAATTAATCTGTCAGTTGAGTGCAGGATGGATTGGATGAGAAACTGGAGAATAATTCAGAAGGTGGTTGTTGCAGTTTGGGTGAAAATATATACTGTCCTGAACCAGCCTGTGGCAATGGGAATAGAAAATTGCAATAAGGAATATGGAATTAAGAAAGGAGTCATACATTGTTGCCTGGGCAATAATGAGAATGTGGGATCTTTTAAATATCTATTTAATCCACTGGAAGAGGAAACGTGAATGAATAGTCAGTTTTGGACCTGATGTGTTGGACTATTTAGTTTGCCTTTTAGCTTCTCTGCTTCTTGATGACAGGGACTCTCATATTAGGTTTTGAATACATTTCCTAACACTAGTGTCTTGCATGTAGGAGCTATGCAGTAAAAATCAGTTGACTAACCAAAACTAGGTAAAAAATATTTAACAGTTATTTTAACTCTCAAGAGAGGATTTGAGCTAGAGATCTGGATGTTATCCACAATTTTCCTGAGATAATATTTGAAGTTAGGTAGGAGGATGAGAGTCAACAAAGAAAAAGAAGAAAATTTGTCCAAGGTAAGAATCTTGAAGAATGCCCCATTGTTAAGGAAAAAGAATGAAATGATTTGACACCAGAAAAGACAGTAGTAGGTAGGAGTGAAAGACTAGAATAGGCATATGGTTGATTTCAAGAGTGAATGGTCAATAATGGCTGTTGCTTCAGAACAGTAAGAGTAATAGGACTGAGAAAAGGCTCCAAGCTGATGTGGTTTGGTTAGGATATTACCTAGGGTATTTTCTAAAAAGCAGCTTTACGAGGTATGATAGCTATGGAGGTCAGCTGTAAAGACTAAGTGGCTAATGAGTAAGTGGAGACAGAGTTCCCTATGTATAGTAGTACAAGATTCCTTGCCCTGTTTAAATATCTGTACGTAAGCATAGTTTTGTTTAAACATTTTTTAAATGTCTCACTTTACGTGGAATGACACGTGCTATTTTTTTGCTGAACAATTTGTAATCTCACCATAGTGCCTCACATTTCTTTGACATTCCATTTTTTATGTCTTTGTGACTTAGTATAGTGTACTTTCTGTTTTTGCAGTATCTGTCGTGTAGAGGGAGTTTAGAAATGGTTTTATAATTTTACATGACAGTTTGCATAAAGGATACTCTACTAATGAATGGTTTTATCACTTTTTATTTATTATTCATCTTTGTGAATTTGGGATTTCTCTAGTTATATGTCCGCCTCTAATTATACTCTTAATTCATGGAGTTTTCTTTTTCTCTGTAAGTATGTATAAGCTTATGCATAAGTCTTTTTTTTGTTTTTTTTTTTGGCTTGCATTTCTAAGTCCTGGAATAGTTTCGTAGATAAATAGTTAAAATTGATACTTTTGCTTATTCTTTATAAGTCAAGGTAGAGCAATAAAATATTTTTATAAGCTGATAATCACTAAAATTTATTATTTTAAAAGAGCATAGATTATATATTGACTAGTTCAATAATTTTTCTTATTGGCTTTATACCTATTTTGTATATGCCCACTTTTTTTTTTTCATACGGGAGAGAGCTAGATTCACTATCCTTGGCAGAGTCATATTTTCTGAAGTCTCTAGTACTACTATTTGGAAAGTTATAATAGCCTTAATTCATTTTGAGAACCATAGAGTTCTAATTTTCACAGTGGAATGTTGGAGCTTCTAGGTGCCTTTAGGGAAATAGTGTGATTGCTCTCTCCAGAGATTCCAAATCAGCTGAACTGAACTTGGCGATTCTGCAGTTATCAGAGGCACCAACAACAGCCATAAAGAATTATGTAAAATTTTAATATCCCCTCATGAACATCAGGAGGGATGGAGAAGGAAGATCATCTCCTTTGGGAACTCCATGTTAATTTTAGATAATCAGATGTTCAGATAACTGATAAGGAAAAAATTTAATTTAAAATGCTTTCCTAGACATTTAACTTGACAAACAGCTCTTTCTTATGGAGAGAAGAACCAAAAAAAATTAAGGTATCAGAATAGGTTATAAAGTCTATTTTGGTTCTAAAATTCTGCAATTCTTTGAAACTAAACTTTGAAATATACTCAATATCATTGATGTCTTAAGTGTGTTATAATCATCCCTATATAACTTGTTTTTCTTTATTGTTCGAAGGGCAATGTCTCCTTGAGGTAGAAACTTCTGAGTATGAACCAATTTGTTAGACTTGTCTAAATAGATGGCCTAAAATACCATTACCCCTGCTGGCTAAGATATGGATGCTGAATTCAAATTGCAGAGTAATGTAATTCTCTCAGTACATCTATTTATACAACTTTTGTCGGTAGAAGCGTTCCAGGAGTTAAAACTAAGAATTAGGATAGTGATAAATGGGAGTAGTTAAATTGAGCTGCTAGCCATAATTGGCTATACTTATAAACTCTAAAGTCCTTCTGACTTTTTGTTCACAAAATTAACTTTTTCCATATGGGTTCTATATCTGACCCCTTCTCTAAAGGCTGTTTTGCTCAATTTTGTCCATGTTTATGGCTTCAACTACTGTCTATATGCTACTGATGCCTAAAAATATATATCTGGGCTCCATCTTTTTATCTAGTAGATGATTAGACATCCATCCCTACATGCATAGTCAGTTCAAACTCATTGAGTTCAAAACTGAATTCATTATGTAATTTTTAATAATGATAACCAGAGATATGTTGATTAACGTTTTGCCAGAAGCCTTTCTCCAAAAAAGCTCTGATTGTGGTGGTTGATTTCCTGTGACTGCATAGTCGGGAAGAAGTGAGATACAGCACACTGTTATATAATATACCCACCATACAGACATAATAGCCTCATGAGCACAGATAATAATAAAAGGTAGTAAAGTAATTAAGTAGTGATGAGTTTTGACTATTAATAACTTTGTTTTAATATAACTTATTTAATTTTAAGTTTGTAAAATTTTTGATAATGGCTATTTTAATAATTGCCTCACAAAATTCCAAAAAATTTAATTATCATTATCTCATGGGCTGGTGCAAGGAGGCCCCAGTACACCTTTGAAGTAATGATTATCATTTATTACCATTTATTAAGAATTATTGATGTCAGTAATCATGTTAAACTTTACATTTTTTAATATATTTTTAAATAGTTTTAATCTCTTCAACAGTTCTGTGACGTGGGGGACACTATCCCCATTTTATTTACTCAAAGAATTAAATAATTTATCCAAGGGGACAGAACTAAGTCTCTAAAATCCTGTTTGAGAGCATTGATTCTCACACTTTAGCTTGCATAAGAATCACCTATAAGCTTGTTAAAAAAGAAAAATTACTGGGCTCACCCTCAGAAATTCTGATTCAGTAGGTGTGAGATGGGCCGAGAATTTGCCTTGTCAAGACATTTCCCAGACGATGCTGCACTTTGAATAGCATCACCATAAAGCAGAGGTCTGCAAACTTTTTACATAAAGGGCCAGATGGTAAGTATTTTAGGCCCTGTAGGCCGAGAGGCAAAATCAAGGATATTACATAGATAAGAGTGAAACTATATATGAGAAGAAGCAAATATCCACAAAATTTTTATTGACTAAATTCAAAATATAACATGAATTGAACATGATTGTAAAATACAGGTCTCCGAATGAAAAGATTGTAATTCCTTTTTTGAGATAGCAGTTTCCTTTAATTGGGACTTCCAGTTACCCTATCATCAAAATTGATTGCAGTTGTTCATTTGTTAATGCAGATCTGTAAAGGCATTTAATTGATTTTGTCTTTGAAAAGTTTTCACACAGACAGGTACTGCCAAATGCTGCTATCAATCATGGGCATGTGATCTTAATAATTGATTGTATGGAAGGTATTTATAGATTTCTTTTAGATTCTCTTGATAGTTTCCATTTAGTATGCTGTTTACACTGCAGATTAACCAACTGAAAGTCAGATGGAAGCTCCTCAATTGCATAGTTAAATGGATTTTGATATATGGAAGTTTCTTTTGCACTTGCTGTGAGGTCTGAAAAACACTGCTGGAACTGTAGTTTGAGCTTGCATAATATATCTGTTGCACATTTGTATATGCACAGAGATCTTCTTGTTTTTAACTTTTGACAGTGCAAGAAATGTATAAAGCAGATTGATGGTTACTTGTGATTTGAACAATGTTGTCAAAATGACTTAACACAGTATGTTTCACATATAAGCACTGTTTTGCCTTGACTTTCAGGTCAGATTCAAGGAGACATTATCTAATCTGCAGCAAAATATCATTTCCAAAGGTATTCATTGTTTGATAATAATGGTTGAAGGCACTTCTTATTGTTCAGAAATTTCAGTCTCACCATTGAGCTAAAAAACAAAAATCACTGTAAAACCATACAACTGCTAAGCCCTTAAGCTGTTGTGTGGTAAGGCAAGTTAGGATATGCAGCTTCTATTTCTTATCAAAGTACAAACAACTGATAGTGGTTAAATCTGTGCGTGTGAATGAAGTTGATACTATTGGTTCAATCATACATGTTAGTTTAAAATATTTTTCCCACAAAATACCTGCTGATTAATAATATAATGAAGAAACATAGACTTTAAACACCTTATTTTCACAGACTATAAATTTATTCAACTAAGCGTTTTTCTGTTCCTCACATGTTTTTACCACCATCAGATGTAACACATCTTAATAGATTCCACTTCAGGTTGTACCGAATTAATGTTTTCTCAACTTTAAAAATATCTTTGTCTCTTCTATGCAGTCTTTATAGAGGCTCTTCTTCAGTCACGTTCAGCCTTGACTTCTCAAAAATAAGAACACTATGCAATATCACAAATATCTATCTGTTAATTTATCAAGAACCGAGGAAAACCTTTTTAAAATTATTTGCTTTGTCTTTTAATTGAATATTGATATTGCTCCCAGTGCCCTTACCTCTTCAGGTAGCTATTCTCACTGAAAGACTTTTCTTAAACAAGTTTTTTCCCCCTCTGGAAATGTTTCTTTGGTTGCTATAGTCAAAATACAGTTTAATTAACTCACCACGAGTAAACAGCTTTCCTTGTTTGACTAATAAGTGAGCCCCTCAGAAACTTAGTTTGTTTGCAACTTCATTTTCTCTTTTTCTTTTTGTGAAGAAATTCTGCTACGATGAGGTACTTTGTTTTATTTATTTTTTAAAAAATTTATTGGAGTATAGTTGCTTTACAATGTTGTGTTAGTGTATACTGTACAGCAAAGTGAATCAGCTACACGTATACATATATCCCCTCTTTTTTTGGATTTCCTTCCCATTTAGGTCACAGAGCATTGAGTAGAGTTCCCTGTGCTATACAGTAGGTTCTCATTAGTTATCTATTTTATACATAGTATCAGTAGTGTATATATGTCAATCCCAACCTCCCAGAGGTACTTTGTTTTGTATTTTCTAATTCCTCTGACAGTTACTTTCCTATGAATTGTGAATATGATGAATACTTAGTCTGGTAATATAGATATATGTTGAATTTTTCTAGCATAGCTATAGTGTCATTGTGTGATACAGTGGTTTGCCATTTCATTCAGTAACAAAATAATCCATATGTCACTTTAAACATTAAAAGCATGGTATTTGAAGTATACTTTTTTCTTCGTTTTGATGTGATGGTCAAAGTGAAATGTTGTGTGGCAATACACCTGGTACTGGAAACACTGAACAATCATAGCTGTGTCACTGCAATTTGTAGTACGTCAAGCAACAGTTTAAAGTGATGAGAGTACCACATATGGTTGCTGTCTCAATGACTTACCTCTGTCATAGTGAAGTGAACACAGGTGTAGACAATAAATAAAGGAATGAATTATGTCCCAATAAAACTCTATTTGTGGACACTGAAATTTGAATTTCATATAATTTACACATTATGAAATATATTCTTCTTTTGACTTTTTTCAACCACTTACAAATGTGAAACCATTTGACCCGTGGGTTGTATTAAAAACAGGCGGCGGGCCGTAGTTGGCCAACTCCTGCTTTAGAGTAATGCTATACTACCTCACCTTTCCCCAAGACCTTTTCTCCATTATGCATTCCGTAACTCCCTGGTGGTATCACCATTTATCCAGTCAACCGTTCCTAAAATCTAGAATCATTCTACTTCCAACACCCTTTGGGTTCCCTAAATTCTAATAGTTCTACCTGCTTGAATCAGTCCTCTCCTCTTTTCTCCACTGTAAACATGTCAGTTCACCTCTTGAAACTACTTTACTAGTCTAACAGATGTTCTTTCTCTCAGCATTCCCCCTCTTAAGTTCTTGCATGTTTCTAGAGTACTCTTTCTAAAATGTGAATCTAATCATTTCACTCCATAGATACTTTTTTCAATAGGTTTCCAACATGTATAACAGGGTTTCCAAACTCAAATGAAACTATATGATTAAAGAGGGTTAAGTGGTGATCTTTTCACACATATGCACTTTTTCTTTTGTATATTAAATCTAAAGGAATATTTTATTTCCATAAAAATGTATGCTTTCATTTTTCTTGACAAAATGTCTTTTTGTCTTTCATTTTCTCACCTTTGATAAAAGACAAAGTTTAGAAAAATGTTTCTCTACCATAATAAAAAACAGCAATGAAAGCATGATGAATTGTAACTAACGCTGGGCCTCACTGAAGGGCTACAACAGGAAATGGTGGGACTATGGCCAACTAAGAGAGTATGTGCCCAACCTAAAAGAGGAATGCCCTACTCAGCTCCAGCCAGTTTTGCCATGTACAGATGAGGGCCCAAGGAAGCCAGATTTTCAGACCTTTCAAAAGAAACCAGAGATTACACTTTTATCTGAATACTTCAGATTGTTAGTTTTCAGAATTGTAAGACCCAGGGCCTCAAACAATGACATCTATCTGGCTCTGTCTCTTTCTGTGCAGATTATGGAGCTGAGGTTCAGTGAGGTTAAGAGACATGCCCAATTTCACACATTTAGTTAGGGTCAGTGTCAGATCTAGAACCCTTATTTCCTGACTCCTTAACAGTGTTCTGTTCATTATACTAGGCCAGCTCCAATCTATTAATGAAGAAAAGTGCACACACACAGGGGCACGCGCACACACACACACACACACACATACAAACAAGCTAAAAACAAGGATTCATTCAGGTAAATAAGATAGTGGAAAACTCTTTACCCATTTCTATTGCTAGAGTCCAGGCCCTTACCTCAGCTACTACTGAGACCATTTCTTAGTTGGCCTCTCGATACTACACTGTGCTCTCCAGTCTTTTCTACGTGCTACGACCATCTTTTTTTAAGACACCACATTGATCATGTCACTTCCCTACTCAAGATCTAATATTGCTTCAGCTGTTGACCACATCAAGTCTAAACTCTGCTTAGCTTTCAAAGTCCATAGAAATCTGCTACCTCTCTTGTATTTCTCACTGCTGTCTGAAATACATCTTCCTTTATCCTAAATATTCTTCGTCAGTGATACCACCAAGACACCACTGTTCATGTTACCCCTTCTTCTAGAATAACTTTTCATATTCATTCTCCTTAGTCCAGCTCATGAAAACTACTTCTGACCTCTCATACTGACCTCTTATTGTTCTCTGGACACCTCTCACTTCTTGGACTTCTATAACACATTCAATAATTCAATAATTTTAGTTGATCAATGTTTCATATTTCTTATTGGCATTCAGTAAATACTTGTTTGTTCAGTTATAGAGTCACTACAGATTCAGGTCAGTCGTCTCCTAATTTAACAGCATTACCCTATAGTGATGATAGACGTGTCTGTAACAGAGCTTGCAAACCATTAGTCCATGGGCCACATATACTCTGCAGAAGGATTTTTTTAGCGAAGTTTTAGAAATTGGAATTAGTTGTCAACATTTAAATAATCAGGAAATTTCTGATAAAAATCTGCTTACCAACTTTTCTTGAAAAATTAAACATTTAGGATCTCTGAACCTATATTTCTATTGGTGACAATCAATGATAGTTGTCCTTTAGGCAGGGTATAAGGTCCCCAGTTCATTACTACTTATTATTATCTTTTTTTTTATAAGACACTTCTTTTACCACTTTATTTTTATTGTTTTGTTTGTTTTGGCCTCACCGCCCAGCATGTTAGATCTTAGTTCCCCTACCAGGGATCAAACCTGTGTTAGATCTTAGTTCCCCTACCAGGGATCAAACCCGTGCTCCCTGCATTGCAAGCTCGATTCTTAACCACTGGACCACCAGGGAAGTCCCTCTTACTATTATCTTAAATCCTACAAATCTCACTTGGTACTCTCTCACTCTTGAAAGTATTTAAATTTGCAATGTCTGAAATTTCTGTTATAGCTTTTGAACTACTAAAGAGTTAATTGTATTCAAACTTCTGATAAAATTGACCTTATATTACTTTTGAAAATTAATACATTTATTTTAAAATTAAGAAATTGTTGTGAAAATTAAATCGTACAACTAGTCAAGAGCAAAGTTAACTATCTGTGATATATATGGTCATCAGTGATGATTAAACTGAATTTTCAATTGACTAAATGATACAAGAAATCAAAGAGATAGAGGATGGAATCTCTGCTTTTCCGTAAATTAATTAATTGTTTAGTATAGCCTTTTGGCAAGTTAGTTCAGGTCTTTAAATCCCCATTTCATATATATCCTTAAAATATTACATTATTATTGAATAGGAACCAAATAATAGATTTCAATTAAAAATGGAAGGGGGATGCCCATTTCATACTAATATAAATTATCATATGGAAAACTTCAAGCTCAGTTACCTAATAAAGACCTACTAGCCCCCAAACCAAGATCTGTTGTATTTTTCCTTTCTATTTTGGCTCTCAAGCGTAAAATACATTTTCTAGGGCAAATGATGGCATGGCATTTAAAAAAGCAATCAAAGTGCAATAAGACTGCTAAACTGTTTCTAGAGAATATTATTTTCTTATGTATTAGAAAGTATTTTCTAACATATAAGAATTATATGAACTTAAAATAATTATATAAAAAGAATTACATAAAATCATAATTTAAAAATTTTTAAATTTTAAATTATTTTTAAAAACTATATAAAAATAGTTGTATAAAATAATTTCAAATAACTAGTAGGTTCCCTGAATTTATGGGTAGAGTTTTGTTTTTTATAGTCAGGAAAAAATTATAACCAGCGCTCGTACTTCAACAAAAAACTGTTTTCAAAACTGTGAGAAGCTCATATCATCTAAGATTCTTTTTAACAACAGATTTGTCAGGTTGTAAAAATTATTTCCTTTAACTCTTCTGAAAAATATTCCCCTTCTAAGATTCCTCAAGTAACTCCATTATGAAAGATGAAACTGATCATTATAAGAATGTAAAACTTACATTGATGTATTTATGCTTCACAGAAATATAAATGTTGGTTTATCTTTAAGGTTATAAGATGGCCTCAGAAACAAAATCAGAACAAAGACAAAATTTATATGAGCTTATTAACTTAATTTCCTTTTAGTTGCAAGAACACATTTTTGGGGAGGGTGGTGGTAAGCTCCCAGAAAAAATAACTGTCAACTGTGTCACATTTCTCGCTTTTATATAGTTTGTATAAAGCTCCATAGTCAGATCAGAAACACAAGATTACCATATTAGGCATTACAGAAAGTGACAAAATAAGTAGTGCAAGTAGTCACATTTTTTTGCTTTTGAAAAGCTTAACCTCTAACTGGTAGATAAAGAATAATATAAAATAATGAGTAATAGAAACAGATATGGCCATAATTTGGATTCTTTTTTTTTAAATTAATTAATTATGTTTAAATTTTATTATTTGAGTCAGGTCTTCATTGCAGCATGCAGGATCTTCAGTCGCAGCACATGGGTTCTTTGTTGTGGCACGCAGGCTTCTCTAGTTGCGGCGTGTGGGCTTTTCTCTAGTTGCGGTGCACAGGTTCCAGAGCACGTGGGCTCAGTAGTTGTGGCACGTGGACTGAGTTGCCCCACGCCATGTGGAATCTTAGTTCCCCGACCAGGGATCGAACGCACATCCCCAGCACTGGGGTGTGGATTCTTAACCACTGGACCACCAGAGAAGTCCCCATAATTTGGATTCTAGAAAAAGAGAAAACGCCTCCCCCCTCTAAGAATTTAAATGAGAGGATAGATCAAATTTATCTTTTCAGCACCTAGTACAGATTCTTTGAAATATACAAGTGCTCATTACTTACAGTGATCTGGAAAATTTTTCCTAGAATTTACTTACTTATTCAATTAAACACGTACTTGTACTAAAAAGCATGGTACTACCCTTGAGATGCTGTGGCAGAGACTGCTCCCTGATACATTTCATTGTGATTTTCTCTCTTGTTTTGTTTTGTGACATATTAAGATACATGGACAGTCGTTAGCTAGTACAACTATCTAACATGGTTGGGTTATAAATTCATTATTGAAGAGCTTTCGTCTATACAAAGAAAGATACAGGTAGTCCTTTGTACAGCTCTGGTATGCATGAGATCTGCATGAGGTTCACTTAATTGCAGTACGGTGCAGATTGCTTGGTCAGTGAGAAGTGCTTGGACTGTGAAGACACACATGTCTGGATTTATCCCAACTTTGACACTTAAGTTTCTGGGCAAGTTCTTTAGCTGCCGAATTCAACTTTCTCAGCTGTTAAAATACAGGTAATAATAACACCTATTTCACAAGGTAGTTGTAAATATTATGTAAAATAACAATCATATAAGTTTTAATTTCTATTTCCAAAGCTGAAAATACAGTCATTTTTGGGAAACTTTATCTTATATTCAGAGTTAAAACCAATCAAAGGGTGTAATGCTCTTTGTTGTATTATTTTAACCAAATTATGTAGTGAATATTAAGTTACTGTAGCAGATTATATTTTCCAAAGGTGGCCACAACAATCTCTTTTGGCCCCAGGTATTCTTCTAAATCTTGCCACTCTCCATTGAGAGTTGGGGAATTCTCTTCCTGTTGAATCTGAGCATGCTTGTGACTCACTTGTAACCAATAGAAGACAGCAGTAGTGATGCTGTGATTTCCTAGTCTCAGTAGTAAAAGGCATTGTTGCTTCTACGTTATTTGTCGAGACATTGGCCTGCTTGGAGCCCTGAGAAGTCTGAGACCCTGAAGATGCCATGCTATACAGAAGCCAGGCCACATAAGGAGGCCTCAGGTGTCAGGTCTCAGGTCAGCAATCCTAACATTCAGGTCCTTCCAGGCCAATCACCAGACATGTGTGTGAATGAGCTATCAGATGATTCAGATGATACCAGCCTCAGCCGTTGAGTCACTCCCAGAGACGTTCCTGGCCTTTGAGACAGCATTGAGGCCCCAGACCTTGTGGAGAAAACAAAAGCCATTCTCAGTGTGTCCTTTGTGAATTCCTGGTTCATGGAATCTGTGAGAGTAATAAATTGGTCTTTGTTTTATGCCAGTAAGTTTGGGGTGGTTAGTTATGTAACAGTAATAATTGGAACAGTTATAAATTGTGAAAGATACATTGTTTCAGTAAGAAACAGATTGCTGTTAAAACTCATTAAAGTGGGAACTACCTGCTGAATAAATGTTTACTGATTTTTTTCTTTCATTTCAAATGAGGATAGCCTAACAGAGAATTTTTTCTACTAAGTAGCATTTCCTTATGGTTTATTTAATTGTTCTTTATGTGACATTAATTCCCTTGAAAAAATGTTTGTTGACTGTCTTGGCTACCAGAAAAGAGATATGCATGTTTAAACAGTATTATAGGTTTCACTATAACTTTTTCGTAAATGTTACCTGTTTGGCTAATGAAAAATGTCAGTCAGTACTTTTAAGTTAATAAGGATAGTTACCACTAAAAATTACGTATTTTTTTTCAAAACCTAATAGCCTAATAAAATCTCATAGGAACAAAGGAATATCTGTACTCCTCTCTCCAAATGAAAATTTATTATACCTGATATTAATTTTAATGTTAATCTTATATTTGTATATTTGTTAAGCTCATATTATATATTTGACAAAATTATTTTGAGTCTGTTTCTTTCCTGTCACTTTTGGAAGACAGTGGGTTTTCTAAGTTTATTACTACTAAATGAAATAATACTTTCTCATATAATTACCAAAGAATTTCAGATACATAGTAGTTATTAGATTTTCTAGAATAATACTATAATGATTCTAATAATAATGGGTACTTTATTAAGATCATCACCATGAGAAAGGTAGTTAGTACTATGGTAACATTTGGATTGATTATGCTTTAAAGTTTGTGTGTGTATGTGTTTTTAGATATAAATAATTGCATAAATAGAGAGCTTCTGGAAGCATGCACAAGAAAATGTTAACATTGATTGCTTCTGGGAGTAAATTGAGACATGTGAAGGTAATTCCCACGAAAATAAAATTAAAACTAAAAAAAAAAAGTTTACTATGCGAACTGTGCTGTATACATCTTTGTATCTTTAGCACTTAGGGCAGTGTTTGATGCTTGGTAGACGCTTAGTTCATATTGTTGGATGAATAGAAGTTTGAGGTTATCTTCTTAACCTTTATTCACCTGATACATAGCATTCATGATCTGATAGACTATGATATTGTTCACTGAAAGAGCTAATATTCTTACTTGTTTGCCACACAACTCCTCATTTTTCTAAGCCGACTATGTATATATCTGTATCAGTCTAGGTCCAATCTGAAGGCAAACCACCTAATGTTACATTTATATGTACGTATAGATATTATGACAGGAAACACGAGGTCTGTAGAGCTTAGAACAGGGTTTATTACTCATAGAACATTTTAGTACTGGTGATTGGTGCACATGTAGCAGAGAGGAATTTTAAGAGAGGAATCCTAAAATTACGACACTGAGAGCTTATATTGGGTTGCTGGCACATCTGCCATTCGAGGAACACATGCACACATACCCCTTATCTTTGCTCTTGAATTAAACAAAGCCTCTCTTGGGAGAGGGATGGCAACTTTAGGTTTGTTACCCTAAAAGTAAGCTAAAAGCAAATATCTGGGAAGAAGAGGGCAATGTTTTACAATCCTAGAATGTGTCCATTCTAAGGGTGGGAGACTTATCTTTATTATAGGTTATCAACTTCCTTTGCTCAGAATGCCCCAACAGTGCAGGAACACCATGAAATCCAGGGAGAATTGTCTTTCAACACACAGTAATTTAAACAGGGGACATTTGATGTAAAAACTATTAAACAGTAATTAGAGAGTAACTTTAAAGGTAGATAGCAAACTCTAAAGTGTTTGGTGCAAGAGTGTATCCAAGGAAGCACGCACTTCTTTGGAAGGGTGAATTCTCATTAAAAGATACAGTTTCAGGCCTCTCATGGCATAGAAGTTCACTGGGTTGCCCAGGCCAGAGCTGGTCCATACCCATCAAACCTGCAGGGGACTCCTGGGAGAACAAGCAAGCTGGGGTTGATGGGTGGCACACAGATAGTTGGGCATGCAGAGGAAGTTGAAGCACCCCTGCAGGTACTACTGGAACCTGGAGCTGGAGGGGCCCTCTTCTGCAGGAACCCGGCACTTCTGTGTACAGTTTGGGCTGGAGTAGCTCTGGACAGCCAGCTCCACAGGGCTTCTGGCACACATACTTCCAGGGCTGAGAGATGGTGTGGGAAGCAGTAACCGGGGCTGGGATGCAGCCTTGAGTTGTGTGGGGCTGTTGTACACAGCGCTGCTGCCTGAGCTGAGAGCTGGAGAAAATGTATGGTGAATGCTATGACTCGCAGACACTTGACACTGGAGAAAATTATGCAGGCTGAGCAGGAAGGAGAGCACCTTCCTCTTCAGTGCTATCCATTGTCATCTACAGACAAAGCTTGTATCATGCCATCTGCCAAAGGAAAATATGTAAAGGGCCCAGATTCTTTTTTTTTTTTTTTTTTTTTTTGCGGTACGTGGGCCTCTCACTGTTGTGGCCTTTCTCGTTGCGGAGCACAGGCTCCGGACGTGCAGGCTCAGCGGCCATGGCTCACGGGCCCAGCCCCTCCGCGGCATGTGGGATCTTCCCGGACCGGGGCACGAATCCGTGTCCCCTGCATCGGCAGGTGGACTCTCAACCACTGTGCCACCAGGGAAGCCCCCAGATTCATTTTTATAGATCAGGCAACAAGGGTGAATTTGGAGCTGAGAGACAAATAGGTTGATAACTGACTTAAATGTCTCTTCATCCTATTGCTTGAATTTTATTCCTTTTAAATTCATGGTACATCATAGCTTTAAGTACAGATATTATCATGCTTTCTGTTTTATATATTTAATTTGTATCTAAATTCTCTTTTGTTTTACCTTGACCCTCACATTTCTTTTTGCTTTCTGTAGCAGTATCCTGGGAAAATATTCCTTTGTGGGCTCATCAGTTACAGTCTAGACATTATCATTTTTATTAGATTTTTAAAATTCTTAATATGGTCCTTAATATATGCCTATGTTAAATTCATCTGTCACATTTATGACTACTTGTTTATATATCCTTTCTCTCTGGTTGGCATTTTATTACCCAGAAAAGTTGGTGTTGCCTAAAAGTTTATAAATTTCAGTGTATATTATCTCTTTCTTGTATTTATTTGGTTACGAAGTGAGACTATTTGCTTTGCACCAATCTTAATGAAGTACTTCTTTATATATTTCTCTAGCTAAAGAAAGTTCCATTTACATAGGTCTTTTATGTCAATCTTTTTTTTTTTTTTTTTTTTTTTTTTTTTTTTTTTTTTTTTTTGCGGTACACGGGCCTCTCACTGTTGTGGCCTCTCCCGTTGCGGAGCACAGGCTCCGGATGCACAGGCTCAGCGGCCATGGCTCACGGGCCCAGCTGTTCCGCGGCATGTGGGATCTTCCCGGACCGGGGCACGAACCCGTGTCCCCTGCATCGGCAGGCGGACTCTCAACCACTGCGCCACCAGGGAAGCCCTATGTCAATCTTTAATCTAGTTCTCTATTACAAAGTATTATAAAGCAGGGTCTTTGCTTCTTTGTCCATCTTTATAATTGATTAGTCACAGTTCTAAGAATACTCTAGTGAAGAATTTGCTCGGGACTGTTTGGAAGTATAAGTAGATAGCCCCCAGACACTTCTGTTTATCTACCTTATGTAGCTTTTAAAAATTCCCATATATTTAGGCAGGATTTCCTCTTATTGAAATTATATTATCTGTCTCTTGTCTGGTCTTCCTCACCTTCCCCTGTCAGGCATATGCTAGAGTCCAGGGCAGAGCTTGGAGGCAGGATATCTTTTACTCTTGAATCTAAATGCCAGGAGCTGAAGCATTATAGGTAGACACTTTAGTATCCAGGAGGAGTAAAAGGTCACAGCTAAGATATTAAATCCAAGATCAATGTACTATTCTGAGGGACTAAATAGAATATGAAAGCCTGAAGATAAATGGGGCCTGAGAAACTGGGAAATGCAGGATAATAAAGTGAACTGATAAAACATTGTTCCGAAGAATCTGGTGGTAGAATGCTGATACTGTGAGGACTCAGTTGATCTGCAGGCACGTACCAGGTATAGGGAGCTGGAACAGGGTAATATGTTTCAAGTAGCTGTTTTTATGTTTAGAGAGTTTCTCTTTTGTTACAGACTCAATTAGCTTACCTGTACAGAAGTCAAGTTGGAAAGTATATAGTTTCCACTTTCCAGCATTTTCTGGAACTCTTGTGTATAGAGATCATTCCGACAGTTTTTCTACACGGAAGCTGTTTGTAATATGACAAATTACACGGTTTCACCGACATTGTTCTAGTATAATTCTTGGGTGTCTTTAAAATTCTTTGACAAATGCCATTGTGCTTTGTAGATTTATCTACATTGATTTTCTAAGTTGGCTTACAATATCCTGGGTGTTGACAACTATTTGGTATGGTTGTATTTTAAATCTTTCTGTTAGGGGATTGTTGAGGAGAAGAAATCACCCTGGTATTTTTCTTGGTCAGTTCTGGGTCAAAGAATTAATTAAGCTTGAATCTCAGCATAAACCATTCTCTTAAAAAAAAAAAAAAGCTGATATCTTAACTTATTAGCAGTTTGTGTCATACTATCTGCTAAAGCTATATTTGACAGCTATAAAACAGTGAGATCATTCTTGAAGTCTAAGTGAAAAGGTCTTTTGGCATTGTGTGAAATAAAATTTTACAAACTGTATCTTATCCAAATGCTCTTATCCATTATGGTTTAATATTATAGTTGTGAAGATCATCAATCATACTCTTGACCCTCTAATCAAACATGACATCTTACTAAGACTGTAGTGTTATTGGTTCAAACTAAAATAGACTTTAACTCCATTTAAGAATGCATGAAAAGTGATTGGTCAAAAAGTTTTTATCCAATTTCTGAAATAATTAGAGAAGAAAAAGTGAAGCGTAGTCATTGTTTCTAGAGTAACATCTTTTAGTGTAACATAAAAATATTTCTTAATCATGGCAATTTATGCCATAATCTGTAATAAGAAATGCAGGTACAAATAACTCAGTAAAGTAGGTTTTCAGGATTTATTAAGTTTCTACTATAGGAGAGCGGTGTGAGTATCCTAGAAGAATCTCCTGTTGTACAAGAATGTCCCATCAAATAGTAGAAATAGTAGAAATAAACTAAAAGAGTTCTATGAACCTAGGACTATAAAACTAGCAAAATGAAAAATACAGAAGAAATAGAACTGTACAATAGTATATAAAAATGATTTCTTAGTTAGATTTGTGAACTTGATTATGAAGTTAAATTTTGGAATTCATCTACTTATATAGTTCAAACCGTTGACATATAGAAGAGATTGATTAAATTCATCTAAGGCCTTATATTTTTATGAAATCTTAAGTTAGTAATCTTGTCTCAAGTGAGGGAGGAAGTAATGTGAGATGTGCAATTATAATCATCTTGTGGAGTGAAAGAAGCGTATCCAGTAGATAGATGTGTGGATAACTGGCAAATGGGCACAAAGTTATGATGTCTTTGCAACCTGGAGAAGTGTATTGGGAGAGAACCCACATGTATGAAGACGTATGACTACATGTTAAAGTAATAAATGAATTAAGGTAGAAATTAGGAGTTTAATATTTATGAAATTTGTTTCGGAGTTCTTTCATTAAGTAAAACAGTTTCTGTGTCTTCATTTGTTTCTCTCTAAATATTACAGATATTTCTAATTCTCCACGTATTGCCTGAATTGCTGTTGAAAATAAATATTGCACACATACATTTTGAACTGTTACAGTTTTACTCTGGTATCTCTTTTCCAAGTCAAGTTTAGTGTTCACTAAACATTTAGTATTTAGGTAGATTCCTCTTAGAATGCTTCTGTGGAACTTAATCTTGGAAACGGATTTAAAGAAAATGGCCTATTTACATTAGCTTTATATTCACTTTAAGTTTCAAATTCTTTATTCTGTGACTAAACAATAATTATGAAGATAATAGTAAATGATTAAATTCTAAATCTTTTCCTAAGTTCTCAGGTGTTCCCCCCGCCCCCTGCTGAGTTGATATTTTGACCCCAGAAATCTATAGTAGCAGCAGTAGTGACTGAATCATGAACTTTTCTACTTCACCTTTTTTTGCTTGCCAAGAAATAAGTCCCTGTTTTGTTAGGTGTGTATGTGTGTTTATATGAGTATATCTACCCACCTTCAGAGAGTCATGGAGGATGCAACGGTATTAAGGGCAGAAGAGAAGGTTTTCTGTGTTGAATTTTAACCTAAAATGATTAACTTGGCCATGAATTAATTGAGTTTAGAACTATTTTCTCATTTGATCCTGTCTTTCTTGGGAATGGGTATAAACATTAGAAAAGAAGGGATAACACGATCTGTTTTTTACTAATCATAATTTTATATACAGAAAACTCAGGAAACTAAAAAGTCCCACTTTTTAATAACCTCATATTAATAAGAGAATTTGGCTGATTATGAAATAATTATACAAAGTAACTCTTTTCTGTTCTAGGCATAAACACCTACACATGGTAATGGGAAAAATTATTCAGTTCTCACTAATGACAGAATTTTTAAATATGTTGAAACAAATTTAATAATAAATTACAGGATCTATATAAAAATAGTACATTTTACTGAGAGACCCAAAACAAGATCAGAATAAAACGAAATACATACATTTAGTGGAAGGGAAGACTTCATAGTGTGAGAATGCAAATTATCCCACAATTAAAATATAAATTTAATATAATTCCAGTTATAATCTCAGGAGGGTTTTTTATTCATCCATTCATTCATTCGCTGTGGAATGATTAGATGAAATGATGTTAAACCTCTTATGGAAGAAGAAAATCTGAGTAGTCAAGGTAGCTGAAAAAGAACATAGTGGCAGGACTAGCCTTACCAGGTATCAGAATATTAGATACAGCCAGTGTAATTACTTAGATATAGTGTTGGTATAAGAATAGACAAAAGGTCACTGGAAAGAAAAGAAACTTTAGAAAATACATTTCTGTATGAAGAGACAAAGGTGGTAGTTTAATTCTATGAGAAAAGGATGGAGTATTAAAACTACTCCTGACACAAGAAAATAAAAGTACACCCTAATCTTAGGCCATATGTAAAAATGAATTCCTGTGAATCGAATACTTAAATAAAAACGAAAAGAATCATAATAGTGTAAGAAAATTGAGGCATTTGCTGGGAGCCCAAGAGACTTTCTTAACCACAGGTGGAAATCCAGATGCTATAAAAGAAAATTAGGAAAAAATACATAAACAATTTTAGTGGATTAGTAATAGATTTAGAGAAAAAAGTTAAATGGATGACAGACAAAAGGTTAATGTCTATACCGTACAGTAACAACAAGACTGACAAACCTATTTGAACACTAGGCAAAGGATGTGAATAAACACTTTACAGGAAAGCAAATCCAGTGGCCAACAAACATGAAAAGATGCTGACATTTATAGTGGTTAAAGAAATGCAGATTAAAATAACAATTACATATCAACTCTAAACCCATCAGACCATCAAGAAATAGATATCAATATTTATTGATAGCCAGGTTATTGGAAAGAGAATACTTTCCACACATCTGGAAGAAAAGTGAAATCTTTCATCCTTTTCAGGCAGCTGTTGGCAGCATCTATTAAAATTACAATATCAGCAATTCCATCCTGGGAGCCTATCCCATAAAACTAAAAGTACTTTGTACATGTATAATGATGCTTATTGCACTAGGGGTACCAATGACCAAAATGAAACACTTTTAGCAAAAGAAAGTGAAAATGTATGTGTACAGGAATGATTGAATAAATTGTGGTGTATCTGTACTACAAACTATGGTAGTTATTTAAAAACATGAGTTAGAACTATACAGAGTGACTTGGAGTAATTTATAAGAGTTATTGAGTGAGAAAATCAAGATACAAAAAAGTGTGTATAATATAATCCCATTTTAGTTAACAGTTTCCCAAACTTACTGTATATTTTTATACATGATTATGTGAGGATGTAAAAAAACATGAACGCTTAAAAAACGTAGGTTATTGACATGTAAATGGAGAGGTTGATATGGGGACAGGGAAGACCAGACAAAAAAGAAGATGTTATCACATTTATGCATTTTAATTAAGCTTTGTGTGCATGTATAAAATGTTAAATAACATTGAAAAAGCAAATTAAAAATAGACACAACTGGGACTTCCCTGCTGGCGCAGTGGTTAAGAATCCGCCTGCCAATGCAGGGGACACAGGTTCGAGCCCTGGTCCGGGAAGATCCCACATGCCATGGAGCAACTAAGCCCGTGCGCCACAACTACCGAACCTGCGCTCTAGAGCCCGTGAGCTACAACTACTGAGCCCGTGTGCCTAGAGCCCATGCTCCGCAACAAGAGAAGCCACCACAGTGAGAAGTCCGCACACCACAACTAAGAGTAGCCCCCGCTCGCCGCAAGTAGAGAAAGCCCGCCCACAGCAATGAAGATCCAACACAGCCAAAAATAAATAAAATAAATTTATTAAAAAAAAAAAAAAAAAAGAGCTTCCCTGGTGGCGCAGTGGTTGGGAGTCCGCCTGCCCATGCAGGGGACGTGGGTTCGTGCCCCAGTCCGGGAGGATCCGACATGCCGCAGAGCAGCTGGGTCCATGAGCCATGGCCGCTGAGCCTGCGCGTCCGGAGCCTGTGCTCCGCAATGGGAGAGGCCACAACAGTGAGAGGCCCGCGTACCGCAAAAAAAAAAAAAAAAAAGTAGACATAGCTGGTGAGTGCCATTAAATTCTGTTCAGCAGTTGTTCACTGAATGCTTACTGTGTTCAAGACAGCATGGTGGGTGTAATGAGCAGTACAACTATGACAGTTATTAATAATTATTATATCAACAATCATCAACAGTGCTTGATTGCTTAATGCATGCTATATAGCCTGTTCTAAGAGCATTATGTATAACCTCATTTGATCCTCACCACAACCTGATGAGGTACTTATTATTGTTATCCACATTTTATATATGAGAAGACAAAGAAAATAAGCTTGTGTAGTTTATGCAGTTTAAGTGGTGGAACCAAGATTTGAACCCAGATGGACTGACTCCAGAGGCTATTAATCATTAAAATATGGTGCCTTTTTTGTCCATGAGTTGCTTATTGTGGTGAAACAGTGGCAATATAGAAAACAGTGAAATCCGTGCCATCGTTGAGGTTAAGAACAAGATATGGGAGCCTAGAAAAGAAAGGAGTTGGTCTGACTGCAAGAATACAGAAGATTTCACATCAGAATCGAATATTAGCTGACTTTGCAGAGTAAGTAGTTATTCTATAGATAGAGAATGCACAGAAAGGCATTTTAGACAGGAAGAATTTAATAAGCACAGTTGTAAAAATGGTCATATGCCTGGAAAAAAGCCAGTAATCTAGTGGGACTGACACATATGTTGTGTGAGAAAGTAATGAGATGAGGGCATAATATTAGTTGAGGCACTTGGTTTTGACGTAAGGTATTCTGGACTTTAGGCAATTATTCATCACTGAATACTTTTGAAAGAACAGTGATATGCTCTGGAAAGAACATGTTTCTGAGGTTTCTAGCCTGGGTGAATAGAAATTGGTAAGTTGGACCCAGGTTCCGTAAGACTCAGAAACAATCTTCGTTTACTCATTTTAGTGTTAATAAGAAAATTGGAGAATGTAAGATTTATTTGTAAAGGGGGAGGAATAATAATCAGAGGGGACTTATATCCTGTGTTGGTCTTTGAGTTCTCAACTAGCAGAAATGGATTAAAAGAAAGAATGAAACAAATATATTTTTAAAGTTTGTTTTTTCCTCACATGTAGCATAATTTAATGGAAGACGCAATAGACTATGTTTTTAAATAAATCTGTTTTATTTATTTATTTATTTTTGGCTGCTTTGGGTCTTCGTTGCTGCACGCGGGCTTTCTTTAGCTGCGGCGAGCAGGGGCTACTTTTTTTTTTTTTTTTTTGCGATATGCGGGCCTCTCACCGTTGTGGCCTCTCCCGTTGCAGAGCACAGGCTCTGGACGCGCAGGCTCAGCGGCCATGGCTCACGGGCCCAGCCGCTCCACGGCATGTGGGATCTTCCCGGACCGGGGCACGAACCCGTGTCCCCTGCATCGGCAGGTGGACTCTCAACCACTGTGCCACCAGGGAAGCCCGGGGGCTACTCTTTGTTGCAGTGCGCGGGCTTCTCACTGCGGTGCCTTCTCTTGTTGCAGAGCACAGGCTCTAGGCGCGTGGCTTCAGTAGTTGTGGCACGTGGGCTCAGTAGTTGTGGCTCGCGGGCTCTAGAGTGCAGGCTAAGTAGTTGTGGCTCACGGGCTTAGGTGCTCTGTGTCGTGTGGGATCTTCCCAG
This sequence comes from Phocoena sinus, assembly GCF_008692025.1. Taxonomy (NCBI): domain Eukaryota; kingdom Metazoa; phylum Chordata; class Mammalia; order Artiodactyla; family Phocoenidae; genus Phocoena; species Phocoena sinus. The sequence goes on along the minus strand of NC_045767.1, from coordinate 123,159,759 downwards.
ACCAGTGCTTGAGCTCGTGTCCCCTGCATTGGCAGGTGGATTTTTAACCACTGCGCCACCTGGGAAGTCTGCAATAGACTAATTTTTAAAAGTGTTCTGGGTTTTAGGCCTGGCTCGGGACTAAACTCTGTAAAGATATATTAAGCAAAAAAGTAAGATAGAAACTGAGTTACAATATACGGAAGCTGAAAATACTATAATTTTTAAATACAGTACTTTCCATCGTCATACTAGTAAAAAACAATCATTTCTTTCTTTAGCAGGCAAACTTTTAAAATAGTTTCACTTTGTCAAATACTAAACCCTTTTGATAAGTGAAATATAATATTCAGGAGAGACTGTTATTATTTCCAGCTCCCTAAGCCAGGTGCCCCAAACTGACTTAATGCCATTCATTTGGAGATGAATTTGAAATTCTTCCAGTCATGCATTGACTACATTCTAGGTGCTTGAAAAGCATGTTAGTATAAAAATAATTTTTATTTTCATTTGGTGTGTGTAATAATGATGATAGTAAAGCTTTGCTACTATACATGTACATGAAGATTAATTCTCTTCAATTGCAAGAAATAATCTCTTTTTTAAGAGTGTTGCTATTACTAAGACGCTGTATAATTAGAAAGTATTGAGTGGCATTTGAAGGGGGATAAATCTGTCTCCTAATGGGTATTATCAACAGTGATATAGTTGTCCAGAGAGATAAACACCTCTCTATCAGTCGGTCAGTCTGTCCATCCATCCATCCACTTACTATATAGTAAGACGATAGAATGAACATTTGAAAATATACACTATATTTTTAGATCCAGTGACCTTGAAACTAAAGGTACTATTTCTAGATAATATCGTTGAAGAAGATAAACTCTTAAAATTATGCTACCATGAATAGCATAAAGAACTTCAGATTTATATGTGGAATCTAAAAAATGATACAAAGGAACTTATTTACAAAACAGGAATAGACTCACAGACGTAGAAAAACTTATGGTTACTAAGGGGAAAAAGGGGAGAGGGATAAATTAGGGATTTGGGATTAACAGATACATACTACTATATATAAAATAAACAATTAGACCTACTTATAGCACAGGGAACTATATTCAGTATCTTGTAATAACCTATAATGGAAAAGAATCTGAAAATATATATATGTATCTATATATATCTGAATCACTTTACTATACACCTGAAACATTGTAAATCAACTATACTTAAATTAAAAAAAAAATTCAAGTTTCGACTAATGAGATTCAGAAGGAAAAAAAATGAATGAAAATAAGACTAAAAACTGAATTATTCTGGGACCTAAAATAATTTCCTTTTTGATCTACTTTGTGACTGAATGTCGATATCCTTACATATAAAATAATGCTATCAGCATTCAGGTATCTAATTAGGGAATACTATTTGGAAAATACAAATTTGTTAAAAATGAATGATATGTCTTTCCTACCATTAACCATTCTGACCATCAACCCCACCCCTTAGGCTAACTATAAAGCAAAGGTTGTACAATGCACACTGTGTTTGACTTTATATTATTATATTAGAAATAAACAGTGGTGGTTTTTCTCTTTTAAAAAAAGAAAAGAATTTCAGGACTTACTAGCCTAATATGATACTGTCTCATTTTGAGACTGGCTCTTTGGGACAGTATATTCTTTGATGATGGTGATTATCTTAGGCACTTCTGTAGTCAAGTTATTTAAATATAAAAATAACCCCACTTTTCTCGTCAGTTTTTCTTAGATTGATATTAAGAAAAGAGAGGAACTGATAGCTGTAAAATTTGAAACTCTTCCATTGCAGTACACACTTAAAGACCAGCACATTGAGTTTCTAGCTAATAGAATAGAGAAATTGGAGCATAAAGAACCTCTGGTGCCTAATGGTATGCAGGATTGGAAGAGAAAAGTCTGGACAAGGTTCCAGCAGGAAAGTATAGCTGTCTTCATATCTTTATGTCTTAATATCTTTAACAAAGGCTTCTAAGAGGAGACACTTGGATTGAGAGCTAGCTTGCTGATCAGGGTTATCAGAAGTTGCAGTCATATTTTATCCAAATGTAACAAGGCCTAAAAAGTGGCAGTTCTTTACATTGACAGGTAGATAGCTGGATAGATAAAGGAAGTTATCTGTCCAGCTGGATAAAGGAAGGAAGGATAGAAGGAGAGGCAGCATAACATTCTATGTATTTATTTTATTTTTTAAATTAATATTTTTAATTGAAGTATAGTTGACTTATAATACAGTGTTAGTTTCAGGTGTACAACAAAGTGATTATGCTATACATATATATATCTATATTCTCTTTATTCCTTCCCATTATATTTTATTACAAGATATTGAATATAGTTTCCTGTGCTGTACAATAAATCCTTATTGTTTATCTATTTTATATGTGGTAGTGTGCATCTGTTAATTAATTCCATACTTCCAATGTATCCCCCTCCCCCGCTTGCCCTTTGGTAACCATGTTTGTTTTCTCTATCTGTGAGTTTGTTACTGTTTTATAAATAAGTTCATTTGTACTACTTTTTTAGATTCCACATATAAGTGATATCGTATAATATTTGTCTTTCTCTGACTTTACTTAGTATGATAATCTCTAGGTTCATCCATGTTGCTGCAAATGGCATTAGTTAATTCTTTTTTATGGCTGAGTAATATTAAATTGTATATATATGTGCCTCATCGTCTTTATCCATTCATCTGTTGATGAATATTGAGGTTGCTTCCATGTCTTGGCTATTGTAAATAGTGCTGCTATGAACATTGAGGTGCGTGTATCTTTTTTTAAATTAATTTTTATTGGAGTATAGTTGATTTACAATGTTGTTGTGTTAGTTTCTGCTGTATGGCAAAGTGAATCAGTTATACATATAAATATATATCCACTCTTTTTTGCATTCCCATATAGGTCATAACCACATGATCCAGCAATCCCACTCCTGGGCATATATCTGGAAAAGATGAAAGCTCTAATTCAAAAAGATACATGTGCTGGATCATGTAGTAACTCTTAGTTTTCTAAGGAACCTCCATACTGTTCTCCATGGTGCCTGCACCAATTTACGTTCCCACCAACAGTGTAGGAGGGTTCCCTTTTCTCCACACCCTTTCCAGCATTTATTATTTGTAGACTTTTTTTTTCCACATTTTCATTTTAATTAGCTCTTTAAAATGCTAGGGTTTTTTGGCCACGTGGGACTTATGTACATTTTCAATTACATAGGACTCAGTATTTTAAATCATTAAATTCTCATTACACATTCTGCAGTTCATAAGCTACCCTATCTATACGTACTATCATGTGTTTAAGTATTAACTTGCCTACGATCATTTAAGTAGTAAAAGAGTGAAAATGAGACCTGCGACAGCAATTCTGCATACTTGCTGAGTGACCTTGGAATATAAATCTCTCTAGGTCCCTATAAAAGGAGGAAGTTGATCCAGAAGATCACAGATCTCTTCTATTCCTAATAGTCAATGAATACCCTATTCTTTTTTTTAAATCGAAATATAATTGATTTACAATGTTGTGTTCATGGCTGCTGTACAGCAGAGTGATTCAGTTATACATATATATACATTCTCTTTTATATTCTTTTCCATTATGGTTTATCACAGGATATTGAACATAGTTCCCTGTGCTATACAGTAGGACCTTGTTGATTATTTGTAGGCTTTTTGATGATGGCCATTCTGACCAGTGTGAAGTGATACCTCATTGTATTTTGACTTGCATTTCTCTAATAATTAGCATCGTTAAGCATCTTTTCATGTGCCTGTTGGTTATCTGTATGTCTTCTTTGGAGAAATGTCTATTTAGGTCTTCTGCCCATTTTTTGATTGGGTTATTTGGTTTTTTTGTTGATGATCAGCATACCATTCTAATTCTCTGGTGAACATGTATATATTGTCCAGAGAGAGAAGAGGACTCTGGGCAAAACTGCGGTCATACTAACATTAAAGGGACAGATAGAGAAGAAGACCAAGAACAAATATTTAGAGACTGGTGTTTTGAAGTAAGATGTCAAATAATAGAATTGAGAAAAGTCCATTGTGTTTGTCGAGATATCATTTAAGACTTTTGCCAGACTAATTTTGATAGAGTTTTAGACAATTTGGTTAGGTTTTAAGAGTGATTAAGTGGTTAAGAAGTAGGAGACAGAGAATTAAGGACAGAAGTCAAATTTGCTTTAACTCCTTCTTTTTAATTAATTGATTAATTATAATTTATTTTATTTTTGGCTGCGTTGGGTCTTTGTTGCTGCGAACGACTTTCTCTAGTTGCGGCGAGCGGGGGCTACTCTTCGTCGTGGTGCGCGGGCTGCTCATTGCAGTGGCTTCTCTTATTGCGGAGCACAGGCTCTAGGCATGCGGGCTTCAGTAGCTGTGGCATGCGGGCTCAGTAGTTGTGGCTCCTGGGCTCTAGAGGTACAGGCTCAGTAGTTGTGGCCCCACGGGCTTAGTTGCTCCGCAGCATGTGGGATCTTCTTGGACCAGGGATCGAACCTGTGTTCCCTGCATTACCAGGCGGGTTCTCAACTACTGCACCACCAGGGAAGTCCCTGCTTTAACTCTTTGAAGATGTCATAATTTCTTTACAAGACAAGCTAGACCATATGCTGTAATATAAGGAAGAGATTATTATTTTAAGGCAAAAATTTTTATTTTAGTTGTTAATACTTCTTAGTACTAGAACTTCCCATGAAAATTATCATTCTCTACTTACTTCCCCTACCCTCCTCACCAGCCAGAAGCTGAGAAATTTTCTATTAGAATAATTACAGTGTCTTAAATCATAAGTAAATATAAAGTACGGAAATCTGGATTTACACACACAAAAAATTTGGATGGTAAGGATTCACTACTGAGATGTACTGTCATGCTTTGAAGGAGTCCAAAAATAATACCCCTGTTCCCTACCCAAGTTCAGAATCACTGGCGATATAAGCAGATGAGTTCTCTGTTGGAATTCAGAATAACTGCTTTAAAATTGATAAAGTCTAGAATGAAGGACAGAGCTTATTTGTATAGTCACAAAGGAATGGCTAATACTTCAGGGCTGAATTAAATGTATTTACTAATAACCTTGTCACTGGTGCCCCTGGACAGCCAAAGATGGAGAGGAACAGAGAATTCTTGCCCCTTCTACTAAAAACTCAGGAGCCCAGAAGGGGCTGAGCCATGCATATCCAGTTCTTCTCTCTCAACTTTTTAATCAGATAAATCATTCCTCTCCTGGAGAATGGAGGTGGCAGTTGCCAAGTGAGGAGCCAGAAGAAGTGTCGCTGTAGTAAAAATTCCCTGTAAGGAAGCTTGAGACCAGTGGGAAAGGGGTTACTGCCCCAGTCATTTTATTTTCCAGTATGCTCTTTTAAAGAGGTATAATTCACACAGACTAAAATACACAGATTTTAAATGTACAGTTTGATGAGCTTTGACAAATGTACATACTTACGTAATCACTATTCCAATCAAGATATCAACATTCTGACACTATAAACAGATTCACAGCAAGAGTTTTTTAAGTACTAACCTGTTCATTTTAAATGCTTAAAAAATACATTAAATTTGTAATAATTCTGTTGACAGCGTTGGTTGTCTCTGGATGAAGAAGTTAATGAACTTTTTCTAAAAAGATCCCACATCATTAGTAGGCATATAATTATTTCTATGGAGAGACTGAATGATTTTTTTACTGAGTAGAAGTCTTTTAAAAATGGAATGGTCTATGTATTTTTTTAGTTATATATTTTCTTAAGTACTTAAATTGTCTTCACTGATATCTTCCTATATTAAAATATAAGTTCCTGTATTTCTATTTCTAATAATATGGAGTGCATAGTGTAGGTGCATAGCAGGTAACGTTTCCCTTCCCTTCCCTATTGGTATACTTTGGCTTATAAGTGTGTGGTATAAAGGATGGTAACTAGAGAGCTTTCGGCAAGTAAGGAATTCAGTCCCTTATTCACTTAGTTAATTTAATAAATATTTGCTGGCTACCTTTTTGTGCCAAGTAATAGGTATAGTGCAATGACTATAGTTAACAATGCGCCCCATACAATATAGAGGGGGAGTATATATTACCAATTAAACAAAAGAATATATAACTGCACACTGTGAATAGTGCTGTGAAGGATGGATGCAGTGATAGAGAATAACCCTGGAGGGTTGGGGAAGAGAAGACTTAGAAGAACGATGGTCTCTGGGGTTGTGACAGTTAGGCTGAAACTTGATAAGAAAAGGATGTCAAACAAGGAGCACTGGGGATGGAATGAAGGAAAGGAAACAAGTAAAACAGATCCAGATGCCAATATAGGTAGTACTAAGTACGTCTTAACTACTTTTATTACTTGTTGACTCATAGTTTTGATGTATTATTATCATTTGACTAACATTGTGTCTTTTTTCCTCAGTGTTGTGGTAATTACTTTTTATTACTTTTAGTAGTATGAACTTAGATATGATATATTATTCATACTTTATTTCAGAAAAATCACCCTATATCCATGTAATAAGATTGAACAAGTATATCTGAGATATGATGCCCTACAACTTCTTTTTAGTTAATAGAAGACATATATATGAATATAGTTTTCTTTTCCTTTAGGGAAATAAAATCAATTTCTCAAAAATATTTAAGCCCTCTTAGGAAAATAAATATTAACATTCGTTGTGAATGATAACCTGGGATTTTTTATAAAGTAGGTTTAGGATTACTAGGTTAATCACAGTTGTATGAGACATCACTAGAGTATGTTAGTATTATTTAATGTAAATTTTTGTCTACTTTTTCCTGGTTTGACCTGGAAAATAAATTACCACTCATTTTATAATAGGGAATTCCACTTTATTTTTAGAATTGTCATGAGCTGGCAATGTACAAAAGTCTATTAAAATTTACACCTTGCTTTGAAGTAAGAAAATGCCTGAAATTCTAATACTAGAGCAGCAATCCCAGGAGTCCTTGGTATCCTGTTAGGGTGCCCATGAGGTCAAAACTATTTGTGTGGTATCATCAAAAGACATTTTTTGTCGTTTTTCACTGTATTGACATTTGCACTGACAGTGGTGCAAAAGCATCTGTGGGTAAAAAATTGCTAGGGCTTCAGTATGTGTGAATCAGGCTACTAGTAGCACCAAACTACAATAACTAGTAATTATTGTATTCTTTACCATCGTATACTTGAGGTTAAAAAAAAATACCAGTTTTACTTAAGAATGTCCATGATGAAGCAGGAAAAACAATGTTTTTAAAACTCAACTTTTTAATACACATTTTAAAAATATACTATTTGATAAAATGGGAAGTACACAGAAAACACTTGCATTGCATCTTAACATCTGATGGTTGTTTTTAAGAAAAGCAGTTGTGCAATCTTTTGAGTTGTGAGCTGACTGAGATACTTTTTTTCATGGAATAACTTTTTTTTTTTTAATTTGAAAGAACAGAGAGACGAACTGGCTTTTCATATTTGGCAGATATTTTCTCATGAATGAGGTTAATTTGTCATTTAAGGAAAACAACTCACAGTATCTGTTGCTGGTGATAAAATTAGAGGTTTTAAGAGAAAATTAGAATTTTGGAAAACTTGTATCACCTTAAGCTTGACAGCTTCCCAGTACTTAGTCTTTAAAAAAGATTAGTGAAGATATTAACAAATGTGATATTTTGAAATAGTACAATGAAATGTGTCAGTGTTTGGAAGATATGCATAACTCCATGACCTAATCTTTTAAATGACCAATGCATGGATGACAAACATGTTGCATGCATGAAAGACTCAAAATGCAAAAGAGCAGTGGATTTTCATGTAACAGTTGGCAGAGCTCAGTGATATTGTTTCAGATTTCACATGGTAACTAGCCTTTAAAACACTACCACTAATCAAGTTTTGGTGTAGTATCAAAGACTATCCACTGTTATCTGAAAAGGCTGTTAAAATACTCCCTTGTTTTCCAACTATGTATATGTGTGAGGCTGAATTTTTTTCATCTACTTAACCAAAACAACAAATTATAAAGATTGAGTA